>NW_011888815.1:2869283-2882513 GCF_000151845.1 Pteropus vampyrus | reverse complement strand
CACCACTTTGTGACAGGTTTGAATCAGAGAGTTCTACTTCCGTTAGGCCAAGCCTAGGCACATTTTGTTGACAGATGTGTTCATTGTTCTAGGCTGGGTTTTGGAGCGAACTAGACATCTTATTGGAAATGCCACACTGCAAATCACAGAGTGTATCAGATGCTGAGTGGGGAAGGAAGCATGACGACTGTTCTCCCACACAGACCTGGGGGGTACTCCTGCTTCTCAGAGCAGAAGTGTACTTGGTTAACCCCGGGGGCGTTCCGTCTGGGCTCATGAATGAATCTGCAGTCATGCTTCAAGGCCATGGTGCTCTCCTGCCCACGCTGCCCACTCCTGACACAGTCTCTACTCTCCTCACAGGCAGCACCACCATCCCTTCCCACTCCACGTCCTAACATGGGTCCTTGAGACAAGCTGAAGTCATACCAGACTGTCAGAACCACGCTGTGTTCAGAACTAGTAATTTCCTCCAACAAGCAAGACACAGCTCTGGAGCTAACCCCTTCGTGCCTGCTTCTTACTTCCTTTTGAATGTATTTCCTTCCCTTGACCTTTCTCTCTCTCAGCTTTTGCATGAATGTGCTCCTGGCAGATCCACCTGGCAGACTTTCAGAAGTGCTTAGACATGTGCAAACTGCCTCAGCATACCTGGGATTGTTGAGATGCAGAGATTCGAGGAAAGTGTTCTTCCAGTCCTGAACAGAGCCCTGTGTAGTAGGGTTCTTTTCCACATTCACTTCTTTATGACTTGTGCACCCCTGTCTAACCTCATGTCTCAATGCTTATCCATATATATTCGTCCTACCTATGGAGCTGCATTTACACGTGCTGCTTGCGGTCACGTGTCTTCTCCCCGTTTCTCTACTTGATAAGCACTTACTTGTCCTTCAAGAGTCAACAGAAATGCTTCTCACAATGATAAGAGCATCTCTAAGATGCTCTTATCATTGCTTCCATGCTGCCTTGTGCACACCTGTACATGTCACTGAGCCCACTACAGCTTAAGTGTATTTTTACTTGTTTATCTCCTACTTTAAATTCTGAGCTCCTCAAGGGCATAATCTGTCTTATTGTTTTATGCCCTGTGCCTGGCAAAGAATCTGACATGAGTATGTGCTCAATAGTTGTTGACTGGAAATCAACACAGATGTTCACGTTTACGTCAAACAAAACAATAACTGTAAATGTCACCTGGAATTATCAACGACGCAAGCTTAAAGAGATTGTCCCTTTCTCCTCTGGGAGCTGCATGAATGAACATGAATGTGGAATGCATGTTTGGACTACTGATTTCAACTCAGTTAGAAAGAAGCCAGTGTCCAGAATATGGGGTTTTATCTTAACACCCTCAAGAGCAGCAGGGAAAGTAAATGCAAAAGGTGACCGTAGCCATCTGCACTTCTGGGCCCTGTGCTTTTCGAGGCTCCTAGAGGACTGTGCAAATCCCTCTTAGCAAATTATAATATCGCCACTTTACATAACTAAACTGAGAATAGAAGTAGACATGTTATGTTGAAATAATGACAAGGAACTTCAATGCAACCTCTTGAGAAATGACCACAACTGAGGAACAAACAAACCACTGAAATGGTAAGTCAAAATAAACAAAGCAAAACAAAACAAAACCAATCACCAAACTTTAAGAGCATTTTCACAGGAGCTCAGGTCCCCCCGAAGCTGTAGCATATGATAAAGTCATATCTTAATGGCCCTTGTGATTCTCCTGTACTGAGGTCCTGGGGGAGTCCTTTCTCCAAGACAGAGTCTGGACAGGACGGTACTATCTTCAGTCTGGGTGATGTGGGAAGCCAAATTCCTAAACCTACAGTCACCAACACATTGACACTCGGAGCCTTAAGCCAGAGTTTGGCTGTGCCTTTTCACATACTTCTTCATAATCCCCAGTCTTCACATCGTGTCATTTATATTCCTCAAACTGGTGGGTGATGCAATTTTGCTCAAGTTCTTAAGAGGGCTGTTTATATCATGTGCCTTTTATAGAAAAAAAAGGAAAGCGAATGCTTGCTAGATGGCTGAGCTTTTCTAAAGGGAAGGAATAAGGCAGTTCTTTTAATAAATTTATAAATCGACATTTGTTATTTCATAAAACAAATATACGGAATCTCATTTTCTGTAACAAATGGCTTCTTGAGTCTATGGAATAGTTACATGTAAAGAATTATTTTAATAATAATATTAAAATAATCTAAATTCCAATAATTCTAATTCTTTAAGTTTTTCTCCCACTCCTCTCCTGTCAAATCTTTGCCTTTTTCTTAGATTTATTATTAATTTTCTCCACTTTATCTTCAAACATTCTATTTAATTTTACTATTTTAATTTCTATATATTCTCTCTTGTTTGCTGAAAGTATCTTTAAAATCATTTTTTTGGTCCATGGAAGCAATACCTCTCCAATCATGTATATATGTATATGAAATAATATATATTTTAATGGTGATAATCCATAGTATAATCTTTTGATAATATACAAATAACTCATGCCCAGATTTATTTAGCGATTGTATGCTTTGGTTTTCAAACATTTTCTTGAGGGGGATAGCAGGCCCCCAAGGACAGGAACAGGATCTGCCTTCTCTTTATCCTAATCCTAATAGAGCATCTGGCACTTCCCAAGTGGATTACAAATATTTGTTGAATGAATGCATGAGAAGAAAGGTGACAGAGGCCTAGAGAACAGCACTGCTTCAAAAGAGGAATGTGGGAGTGGCCAAGAGAGGAAACTTGGTGAATGGGATTTCAGAGATAAATCCATCTGCCTTTACCATATGCCACTGGGCTGAAAAATACTAACAAAAGAAAACTGATTTAAAAAAATCCCAATCTGAAGCATTTTTATCCACATTACCCAAACAACAACAATGGCAACACCCCTGAGCCTTCATTCAGTTGAGGTAATGGACATCGATATACGTAAGAAGGTCCAAACTACATGCTACTGGGCATCCAGGAAAGAAAAGAAGCCAAGGATACTCCACACATGGCCTCCCCTATTAACCCACTTAATTCGATCACAATTTTCAGATCAACTTCCCACCAGGGCTCAAGGGAGCCTCCAATTTTATCCCATCTCCATTAGGCTTCACGGAAAGACACATGGCTCCTTTGTCTCTCAAAATAAGAACGAGGCTCCTCAGACAAATGATGCCAGAGGCAATTAAGTGCATACCAATTGCTTCCACAACTTGGAAGAGAAGTCACCAGTATCTAAAGAAACAGCACTGCTTTTCAAAGTCTCTCCACCTGGACTGTATTTGATTGCTTAAGCCCTTCCCCCATCTCCCATAGATTTTTCTTTAAACAGGTAAACTGCCAACTGGGGCAGGTCAAAGCAGGCTTTTTGAGGAGCTGCACGTTACAACTTTAGCATAACTTCCTCCCCGCCAATCTTGCAGAGGCGCGGTAAAAATAGATGAAGTGGCAGGCACAGTGCTAAGTAGATTCAGTCCCTGATGACTTTTCAAATATTTCTACCAGGTTTTCAGAGCAAGGTCTGCTGCCAGTCATTGTGATTCACTGGGGAGGAACTCTAAGAGGGAAAATAAATCATATGCTAATTTTCTTAGTCAGTCAGAGGGAGGTGGGGAGGAATGGAAGTCAAGGAAATATATTGATAAATAAGTACATTTCCTAACAAGTGAAATATACCTTTTGAAAACTTCCAGAGAGGCTTATTTGTACAGACTTCCAGGTCTCCCTGGCCCCCACCCCTGAATATCCTACCATTTCTCTAACATCCTTGTTTCCTAAAGTAAATTAGTAAAACAGAAGTTCTTCTCTAAAATGAAGTCAGCTTTCAGAGCAGTCACCCCAAAGCTGCCTGAAACAAGTCGGAGCTTCGGAAACACTCTCAGGACTACTCAGGATAGTAAGAGTCATTGTTCCCATCTTGCGGGCTCTGCACAAAGGCTGATGTCACTCCAGCATCGTAAATTATCTTTCCAGTAAGGGCACCAGTCATGTATTGCAAGTCAAGGACAAAGGGCTGGCCACAGACCCATTTGAAATAGGTTAAGCTGTTTCTGGAGCACTTGATATGTCTCTGTTTTCTGTTGAGTCTCTGACCTTCCTCTCTGGCTTTCAGAGTCTGTACTTTTCAGTCCCTAACTGCCAGACTGGCCCCCTCCTCTCCATCCCACCCCAGCTTGCCAAAACTGGGCTGCCTTGGACCAGTACCACATTCACTACAACATTGGGGACATAAAATGCTAGGGGTGTAGAAACATTTACATTCTTGTGGTTAAGAGCTCATATTCTATCTGGTTTTCAGCCCCCCAATCAACTACTTACTAGTTCTGTGATCTTGGGGCAACTACAATAGATATTTCTATGAGCCTCATTTTATCACATGTAAAATGGGGATTATAATAATATTAATTGTTCTATTTTGAAAATTAAGTGCACTAATGTGTGATGTATAGACTGTAGTGTGTTATAAACACACTACCTGGGCAATATTCAATAAATAGTCCTATTATTACTCTCGTCATTATTGAAAGAGAATTTACCACAAAAAATTTCTTAATGGTAGATGGACCCTTGTAAGGCACTTAGGGAGATGCTAGATGAAAATAGTTATGGGCTAATAGCCATGGGCTAATTCTATTTTCATCTATCTATCTATCTACCTATCTATCACCATATAATGGGACACCCGATGTGATAACTGGTAAGATTTGATACTCAGAGTACCAATTTGATGCCAAAACGACAGACCTTTCCTCCTTTCTCCTCACCTTACCGCCAGTGGCAGGCACCACAGTCACCTGCTCCCTTCTCGAAACTCTCTCACCCCTCCACGCTTGGCCTTCTGGACAGTGCTCTCCTCCCTTCTCCCCTTGTCTGCCCCCTTTGTCGGTGTCTGCATCTATGACCTCAGATACTGATCCCTGAGGACTTGGTCCTTGGTCTCTTTTATTGTTACTTCTTTTTTTCTAAGTAATCCCCTCTATTCCTGTAGCCTTAAATAGTATTATTGGTGTTTTTTGTTTTGTTTTTTTTTTAAATACCTAAAGGTATATCTGCAATTCAGAATTCTCTGTAAACTTTAGATACATACCTAACTGCCTTGCACATATCACCTATATCAGTTATCTCAAAATTAACCAGCCTTAACATAATTTTTTCTTTCCCCTTTATCAGAAAAATGAAATATTTCAACATCCCATCTTCCCTGTCTTTGTAAACAACTCCACCATTTACCCTGCTACCCAAACCAAGAACCCAATATTTACTCTTGATTTCGCCCTTTTTCTTTTGCTTATTCCCCTTTATCAGGCACATCTTACTGATTCTACTTTGAGAATATATGGGACATTCGTCTGCTCCTTTTAGTCTTTTGTGACACCAGGAATTCAGCTCCCGCTTGGAATTCTACAACTGGACTCTTTGCTTCTACTTTGCCCATTTCTACTAAAGTCAGATGTGAATGCTGTGTGGGAAAAGGGGTCATTCCGACCACCTGGGGCCATGGGTATGCACAGAGGAGCCAGCACAATCGTCTTTACTAAGGGGACAATATGAACTAACTCTTGAAGAGAAAGAAGGCCCTTGCACAGGAGATGACCCAAGACAGAAAGGACAGGGTTTATCAAGGCATAAGATGGGGAAGGACAACAGAGGATGGGAACCATGAACAATTCTCTGCGGCTAGCAGCGAAGCGGTGCACAGGGGATGAAGCAGGATGCAAAGTCAGAAGCCATATCCGAAAGGCTTTGTCTACTGTGCTAAGCACTTTGGAATTTACCCTAAGGGCACTTTGGAATTTACTCTAAAGTGACTCATTGAAGGATTTTAAACTTGAGGATAACATGATTAATAAAGGCTAACATTTGGTAAGGATGTGCCAAGCAATGTTCTAAGTGCTTCGCATGGATTAAGTCATTGACTCCTCATGACAATCTGAGGAGGCAGATGCTATTAATATCCTCATATTCCAGGAAGAAAACTGACTCTGAAGTGTAAGTTCCTCCAGGACAGGTCCTTTACCTGTTTTAAAATGGGTCCCAATATCTGATCATTGGGTCTGGCATGATGAACGAATGAATGAATGAGACACAGAGGTTATTCTCCCAGGGAAGGGCGTGATATGAAAAGGGGTAGTCTGACTCCAGAGCCAACACATTTAACCACTATCACTGCTTGCACATTACAAAGAAAAAGATAATTTGGGGTGGAAGCAAATGACTACAATGTGATAGACCTGGCAGGAACCTAACACTAGAATTGAAAGCATCTTTCTAATCCTCAGAATGAGTGATGAGGATGAACTGCACCTTTGAAATCCGAAGATCCTATAAATGGCATTTCCTAAAGTGTGGTCCAAGGGTTATCTGCTTCAGAATCCCATGAAAAGCTGATTAAAGATGCATATTCCAGGATTCATCTTTAATCTATTAATTCTGGGGATGTGACTGGGGAATCTGCAATGCCAAGCAATCGCTATGAGATTCTTATGAAAAATAAACTTTGAAATTAAATGCTTTAACATCTTTGATCTTCTTGAGAATGTTTTTTCAGAGAAGTGACTCAATGTGTACATTATGGTATTCTGAAGAATTTTCATTTTCTCTATTTCAAGAGATGCCATCTGTCAAATCAAAAAATCTAGATGAATTTGGCTAATTTTTAAAATGTCATATTTTATGGATCTTCCAAAAGTAAACTAAGTCTTAAGCAGAAATAAATACGTTTCACACACATCTAAGGAACTTCGTAATCCACAAAATCTATGTGCAGACTAAAATTTCATGCCTTTCTTGCTAGACTAGTGATTGTCAAATCTGAAGTTATCATACCCCAAGGAAAATTAACGTATGTAAAGGGTATCAGGGTAATTTTGAATGCATTTCCAATAAAAATAAGTTTTTAGACATTGTTTAAAATTTGCGTCATCTAACACTATCAAGAGAAGCTAATAGTTTGCATCAACTATAAAACATGGTAATAACCTTTTCTTTGCTTAAGTTCTTCTCAAACACAAAGCTCGACACAAGCACTTGAGTGCACGTGGATTGCTTTGAGAAGTGAACTCAAAGATGAAAAGCCAATACGCCCTCAAGCTGATTGTACTAAGCACAGCAGAGGCTGGATCCCAGAAGGAACACTTTAACGAAACACACAGAATAAATGCATTTCAAAATTGCCCTCAGTTGGACAGATGAGGGGAGCATTTATTGACTTCTCACACTTCCAGGCACGTACATGGGACAGAATGGCTGAATGGGTCTCTGCACCCACTCTACGCACTGGTGGCCAGTGACCCTGGGAGAAGCTGCCGAGAGTTTACACTTGCACATAGTTGTTGCTGTAATAATGGCCTCTGTAAAACAGTGGGCCAAAAATGATGAATGGCTCAAGAGGAGTCTGATACCTCCTTTTTTAGATATTTAATAATTATCAGAAATGATTCCCTAGGCAAACGAGTGTGGGTGTCTTTTTTTTTCTCCAAATACGTGAATTATAAATATTTTATCTCCAGAGATGGTTTTGTATTTTTAGTTTGGATTACGTTTAGGCCCCGTTTCTTCTCCTCTGGGCCTGATGGGAAACATTTGTCTCTTTATAGTTAGTATGCAAAACTTGGAAAGAACCCATGAAATAAAAGCAGGTTAAAATAAATTCCCTGTGAACTATGACTTGAAATTGTTTATTTGGTAACTGAAGAGAGGCTTGTTGGACACTGAGCAGATTATGAAGTTGCCACCAAAAGGATTTCTAAGCGTGGGTCTCTTTTAAATCATTCTGATGGTAACATAAGCTACAGCAGCCTAGCACCATTTGAAAAAGTACAAGACGTGTCCCCTCATGCTTTCTTAGGATAAGCACAATGAGTCATTTTTTCTAGTCTGGATGGTCTCAACGTCCTCCATATCGGCTTCCACTCCGGGTCTCGCTCTGTGTTTCTCACTGCTCCTCACTATGCTCCTTCCCTACTCTCCATTTTTTTTTTTTTTAACAAGAAAAAAGAGAAGAACATTCTTTACCTTTTGTATTATCTATGCTAGTGTAGATCCGTTTTTATTTACCTATCCCTAACCCTGCATTCTTCTAGAAACTATTTACTCTGTTGAAGCTGGTTTATAATCTGGGTGTTGCATCTTGATGAGAACACAGAGCCTGGAGTTTGTCACCCCTGGTTTGAATCCTGGCTCCACCACTTATAAACTGTGTGACTCTGAAAGGCCCCTTAACTAACTTGTTTGGACCTCATGCTCTCTTCTGTGAAACGGGGCTGAAGGTAACATCTCTCTTACAGGGTTATTGTGAAACCTAAATGAGGTCAAAGATGAGAAAAGGTTTAACATAGTGTCTGATGTTTAATAAATATTTGATAAACGTTAATTATCATCATTATTTAGTCCACGATTTGTGTTTTTCATCTACATCCTTAGATGTTCTCTGAGTTTAAGAATAAATGTATAGATGGGATCACCAATAACAAGAACTCGAAATCAAACTTATCTACCGACTATGAACCAGTACGCTTTGACTCATGATGTTAATGAACTTGATAAGCAGAGAATAGCACACAGAAATAAGACTGAGCAAGAGCTGTCTGACAACAAATCTCAACAGCAGAAATGGTTCTTAAAAGAAGCCCTGAAGCGAAACTTCTAGACTTCTGACACTGTTGGGAAAAGGTAACGGAGAGCTGACCTACCTCGGCTGAGAACTTCAAATGTGAAGAATTCTTTGTCGAATTTCTCAAAGTTGTACATAGCAATGGTTTTGTTGCTGTATCTGCAAAAATATAAAAAGGATGCAAGATTTTGAAGAAATGATTATTGATAAGCCCTACTTTGTGCTCTTCAATCCCACCTAAAGTACAGTCAACACCACACAATACAATAATAGAGTTTTACTCGAGTTGGTGGTTCATATGGGCAACATGAAGGCCAAAAGAATAAGAAAATAAAGTTGTCCTGGGGTCTAAACTGTGAACTTCACTGGAGCATGTGTATTAGCCAAGCATATAAGTAAACCACAAGCTTTTATACAAAAGTGGGAACTTCTCAAACACTTATTAAGACAACTTGGTTGCGATATCGGGAAGGCAGGACTAGACTATGATCAGAATGGGGTAAACAGGTAATCAATGGCCTTTGGCTCCATTTGGAGAGACACTAATGAGAATAAATGGATGGTCGGCTTGAAAGATGCAACAGGGAAGTTAGGGAACCAGGAGAGAAAGCCACCGGATGTGATAAGCAACCGTACTGCCACCATAAAGGTGTTTTCTGCCAAGAACAGTGCTGACCTGATCTTTATGGATTCATGATAGTACCCAGAATTCTTGGGAGATCATTTGTTGAAACTAGCATTCAAGAATTGCTTGAAGGCAGACTTATGTTTAAGTCTGAGGTTTGATCATCTCAAGGTAGGAAACAAAGCCTTAAAATTATTCACATTTTATATAGCAACCTTATCCGAACATGGATACTCTGCATTATTAAAATCAACATACAGGTGTACATGCTTCTGCATTTTCAGGAAAATACATCTCTAGATCTGCTAAAGTGGGCCTATCTTAGCCTCTCCATCAATCCACAAAGCATTTCCCAAGCAGCCTCTCTATAGTTGTATCACCTCTCTGTCACAGCCAGCCATACCCAATGACCTGCTCTCTCTCATCGCCCAGTGTAAGTTCTTTTTAGCAATTTTACTATTTGAAATGACCTTATTACTTATTTATTTTTGTTTGAGTATTTCATGCCTCTTTGCAAAAGTTAGTCACTGTCTGCAAACATTCTTTTCAAACTTAAATACTGCTAATGAGTTTCTCTCTGTCTTCTTAAATATATAACTCAAATTTATTTAGCATCTCTCCCTAAGTTAACTCTTTGCTGATCATTATGGGAAAATGCACCCCACTATTTTGGCCATTTTACTCATTTACACATTTATTACTTAAGCCAAACCAATTTCCTATGCCTGCACTACCCACAACGGTATTCACTAACCACATGGGGCTCTTGATCACTTGACAAGTGGCTAGTTCAAATTCAGGTGTATTCTAAGTGGACTGCACTGGATTGTAAAAACAGTGTATGCAAAATGAATATAAAATATCTTCAATAATTTTTTGAGTACATGTAGAAATGTTAATATTTTGGATAATTGGGTTAAGAAAAATATATTGTTAAAATTTATTTCGTCTCCCTTTTGTAGTGTGTCTAGTAGAGAATTATAAATTGCACACACGGCTTACATTATATTTCTAGTGGACAGCACTGGCCTTTGTAGTCTCAGTGACATTGGCACATTTGAAGTACACTGTTGTACCTCGAGTGTATAATATTCTGTTCTGTAAGACTGGTAAATGTCATTCACTTCCATTTCTAGAATGCATACCTAGCAATGGGTCTTTATGAAATGATGTCCATTAGGAATGGTGGGGGACACTCAAGCAGCTGCTCCGTAAGGTCAATCTGGTGGCTCAGTATTGGGACTTGCTTACAACAGCTCATTGTAAACCAGACTTGGCCTTTCTTATGTGCTCTGTATTTGTAGCAGCAATTATAGCTTCTAGGGTCAGGCACTTTCAGGCAGTTAATAACCAGTTTGACTAAAAGTCCATCAGCTTTTTAGCCTTTCATTAAATGCTAGGAAATGCCTTACCCCAAGGTCAATACTGCTTAGCTCAGTCATACTTTATGATTGAGAGAAAGAATGCTTTCCTCTTCATTGTCAATAGTATTGATTTGAGCTTCTTTGGGTGGCCCTGACCATTTTTATTTGCCCCCCTTTGTTTTCGACTGCCGAAGAGGTGACATCATCTTTCCTTTCACAATATGGACATTGTTGCAATGCTGAAAACCTAGTACAAGGAGATCCACTGTCAGACATTGGACCTCACCTCTTCATTATTATTGTAAAGTGACTCACAGGGGAAAGGAGACTCAGAGGAGCAAGGAGGCTCAAGCTGTAAACCCTACAAGTCACCAGCCTGATAAACTACCATCTCGACCACCGGCCACAATGCTCTCGTTAAACTCAAATAGAAGAGCAGGTATGACTAATTCTTCCCTTTACCCACCAAAAATAAATCACGGCACCAAGCTGGAAGGAGACACAGACTTTTCCAAGGAGAAGAGTTGAGTTGGAGGCTGAAGCCTTGGAAACATTTTGAAAACAAGCCAGGTGGCCTGAGCAGGGGATTACTGAACAAACTCCCAGGACTAGATCCTTCCCTGAAAGCTGAGCTGGCAGAGGCAGCTGCAGAGACTTGTAGGATATGGTGGCATCTATGGAATTTTATTATATATTAAATATGCATTGATCTCTTCAATAAGTCACTCGTTAATTCATTTATATACATCTGTGTCCTTCAAAGACTTTCACAAATTGTTCATGTTTGGGGATCATTCCAGATTTTTCCAAAAGCCATGCATCAAAAATTCACAGTAACTTATCTACAAATATTTTGTTTGCATCTGAGTCACTGAAGTTCAATTACATGACTCAATCAATGCAAGTAATGCTGGGGACCTAAGAGGTAACAAGAAGAACTTGGATATTGGGGGCAGATATATGGTAGATTGAACTCTAATATTTCATTTTGTGTTTTGGTATCTTCAGCTATAAAATGGAGGCATTAGTAGATATTTTGGAAGATAAAATATACAAAGGGCCTCTTAACAGTGCTAGTGCCTAGTGAATATCACCATAACAATGAGGGTTAGCCCACAGTAGAATGAAATGGCTGAAGGTTTTTAATCTTTTTGCTCAGAATCAATATGTTTATGTGGCTGGTATAGTGTTTTACACATATGAAGCACTAAGTAGCTGGTTACTTTTATTATTACTGTTTTTATTGTTCTTATCTAATCTCGACATTTGTGGAATGATACAGTGTACTTTAGCAGCAAAGACCCAGTTTGGAAAATTTGTTCTTAGCATGATAATGATTTAATTAATGTAAAATTTCTTAAGGCAATCTCAGATAAAGCTTTGTTAATTCTATAATGTACAACCCATTGCTGTGGGACAAACGTCTGTCCTTCAGACAGGCTGGCATGGACAGAGATGAAAAGGACACATTCTGCAGTGAGAACTCTTGAATCTATATCCTGGTTTCGTCATGTAACTATCATATGACCTGAGGCACATTACTTAATCTCTCCAGGCTGAGGCATGGATTTCTCAGCTATAAAATAGAATAGCAGTTTCAAAGAGATATTTTACACCCATGTTCATGGAAGCATTATTCACAATAGCTAAAAGGTAGGAGCAATCTAAGTCTCCATCAACAGATGATTGGA
This sequence comes from Pteropus vampyrus, assembly GCF_000151845.1. Classification (NCBI taxonomy): domain Eukaryota; kingdom Metazoa; phylum Chordata; class Mammalia; order Chiroptera; family Pteropodidae; genus Pteropus; species Pteropus vampyrus. The sequence continues at coordinate 2,870,225 of NW_011888815.1, read as the reverse complement.
TAAACAACTTGTGGCCCGTGCATGCAATCGAGTATTATTCAGCTACAAAGACAGGCAATTCTGGCACGTATTACAACATAGATGAACCCCGAAGACATTATGCTAAGTGAAATAAGCCAGTCACAAGACGACAAATACTATATGATTTCATTTAAAAGAGGTACCTAGAGTAGCCAAATTCATAGAGACAGAAAGTACAATGGCGGTTGCCTGATTCTGGAGGGAGGGAAAATGGGAAGTTGTTTAATGGGTACAGAGTTTCATTCTAGAGATGTGCTGATAGTTACACAACATTGTGAATGTATTTACTGCCACTGAACCTGACCCTTAAAAATGGTTAAGAGGGTAATTTTTCTTATGTATATTTTATCACAATTTTAAAAATTAAAATAAAAAAGAATAACAATATAATTTCTTTACATTTATTTTGTTGAGTGAATCAGGGGATAATGTCTTTCATGATGCAGCCCAGTGCTGGGCACCTAATATGTACAAGTCAAATAAATTGTAGATGTTAAGAAAAAATACAAAACAAAATATCAAAAACAACTAGCAATGGAATTTCTTTGTATCTCCAACTTCTAGTTCTGAGCTAAGATTGCTAAGGATGAAAACAAGCCTAAGTAGTTCCCCCAGATTAGGAGTGAAACAGCTTTTAGAGGCAGGCCATGGTGAGGTCCTTAGCAAGACAAGACTCAATCTGAGCGAAGATCAATGTTGAATTCTTGGAGTCCAAGACAGAATCCTACGTAGAGCCAGCAGGGGGCGACAAAGAGGGGAGGCAGGGTGAATTAGAACAGGCAGGGGAAGGGGAAGCCAGAGGGAAGTCCTATGGATGGTGTCCCACTGTGGCGGGAGGTCATTGAGTGTGCCTCCAGCCTGCCTGAATCCAGTCCTCTGAACACAGGCCCTGACACTCAACTAGGCAGTAATTTTCCCTCA
>NW_011888815.1:2859673-2867918 GCF_000151845.1 Pteropus vampyrus | reverse complement strand
GTCTACTATGTGGCAGGCTAAATCTATTTAACAATAAAAAAAATTCGTAGACAAAACTCCCTACTTTGCAGAACTTATATTTTCAGAATATTATTTACCTTCTACTTATTTCCTTCCAAAAAAAAAAAAAGAAAAGAAAATGAACATACCCTGAATACTTACAATCCTCAGATGATTATTGCTAGCTCATCATCATATCATTATGACTTCTCTTAGCTTTAAGATCATCATTATGAACTGTGAATTACCTCGACCCTGACGGTTTCCTCTATGTTATTCTCCTGTCACAGGGGGAAAAGCATTGACCCCCCCACAACTATGCCATCCTACAACTCGCTGACCTATCCCCCAAAGACTCTTTAGGGCTCATAATGGTTGGATCACACTTTCATGCTGGGAGTACACACTTTCCCAGCCTGGTATAGGCACAGATTCTGGTTGAGATAGTAGGAAAAAGCACAGACACTTTCACTGAACTGAATAAAACAAGCAGTCACAAGATGGCTCGCTGCAAAACCTCCTTAGGGAAAAAGTCAAACAAAAACTCCTTGTGTCCCAGTGACACTGTTGTACAAACATCAGTCTCATGACGAGCTGGCAGTTCTTCTGTCACTGGCTCTTCGGCATCCTGTCGAATTGCTCCTGAATGCCACCCAGGTCCAGGTTTAAGGAGAAAAATGTCATATTACATCTCTCAGGATTTCTTATAGTAACTGTCTTCTCTTGCACTATGCCACGGAGTCTTAATTCCCAGTATGTGACCTCATCCTTGCATATAGCTTTTTCTAATTCCTGAATATCTGGTTTCTAAAGAACACTGTCATCACAAAGCAGGAAGTGTTTATAGAAGAGAATCAGGTAGAAGGATGGAAATTATTTCCAGGATCAGTCTGTACTGAGGCAGTAAGGAGAGTAAAAGAAAATTGGGAAAGGAAGTCTACCTTTTGATCTGGCTTCGCCTAGTTGGGATCAGTCGGGCTTACCTATGACCTGTGGTGTTAACCAGGCCTGTCAGTTAAAACTAAACATGTTTAACAGTGGCAGCCAGCCAAACACATAAATTCTGCCCCAAACTAAACACCGCAGAGGGTCTGCCTAGTTTCAAAATATCTATGCCAACTGCACAATACATGGCACGCTGTGGGCGTGACTGTGTGAAAGCACTGGGAGGGGCAGTCTGCTGTAAAGGGTCAGTTCTTGAAGCCACTGGCTCCCTAGCTTTGGGGAAGGGTCTCAGGATTTGTCATTACCTCCTATGAAATAATCGAGGCTCGGTGTAGGGAAATGGCTAATAAAATGGACCATTTAACTTGGTAATACACTCACTGAATAGTTTCAAGAAAGGAAATTTAAAGAGATCCCCAGGGGAACTAAGGGGAAGAACTGTGGGGAAGTGCATGGAGTTTGTGCGGGTCACTCTTTTACAATATTTGAGGCTACAAGTAAGAACAGAACACAGGGTTTTAAGAAGGTTTAGCTTAAGGAGATGAAGACTGTTGTTTTGTTTGGTTGTCTATTGTAAAATTAAAGGAGATCTACGAATATCTCATATGGCATTGGATTCTACATCCCAGGATAGGAACGGCATGGTGACATTTGGGACACACATGGATATGCCAAATGACTTAGGAGTGTGGGAATCCATAAATAAAAGGGCACGCATTGTCTAAGAATAAATAAGTGTGCATATTTTACTGCCTTTGTTTAACAAATATTGTTGAGAGATTTCTATGTGCTGAGAGCTGAGAATAAAACAATGAACTATTCTCTCCAAGCACTTAAAATTTCATGAGAGATTCGGACAAGCAAGCAGGCAGTGAGGAAGGATGGGACATAAGCATAGAGCACTGTCAAGGTATTCAGGAGAGTCATTGTACTCAATGTTAGCGGGGTGTCAAAGAAATTGAAGGAATTTTTGGAAGGATCTAGAGGACTATAGGGGTCGATTCAGTGAAAGAAAAGGGGGAAAAAACGTTTTCAGGGCACAGGAAATGGCTCCTAGATGGAGAAATCATGGAAGACCTGTTGGATAAGAAGACACCTGAGCAGAGAGACCTGGCGAAAGTGAGGGAGTCAGTCAGTCACATGGATTTCGGGAAAAAGGCCCCTGAGAATGGTGCGTACTTGTGTTCGGTGAGGACAGTGGTTTCACAGTCCACAAGCTCGCTGCCCACAGTCTAGCCCGATTTCTAGTCCTCACTGGGCCAGGTTTCCCTCCATTAGTTCTTGAAGCACTGTGGGTCCTTCCCAGTGGGTCCTTCCGACCTGCCCTATCTATTGTGCATGAACTTACTACTGTTGGATTCTTCTTCAATTCCAGATCAGGATTTTAGTTTTCTTGCTTATGTGAGTGAACAGCCCTGAACCAAGGTTTTCTCGAGGCATTCTTCTGCGGCCTGGCCACAGCCATTTCTTCTCTCTGCTTTGTGCCAGTGCCCTGAATTATCAACCTCTGTTTTTAATTCTGCTCTAAAGGAGGAAAATTTCTCTGCTACCATGACATCGATTCTCGTTTAAAGCCAAATGGCCTGGAGGAGTCTGTTTCAGTTCTCTACCCACCTCTAAAGATTCTTCCAGATCCCTAAGGTCAGTTCTCTATGGTAAATATCAAGGTGATCCTGTATCTAGAAATGATCATTTAGATCTATGGGGCTATCCCTGAGACCTCATGACCATTAAACCCATTCTGTTTCAACTTCTTTCTAAGGGGCTCATGACATTGAGGTCCTAGCAAGCCTTATGATTAAAATTATGTAAATTAGGATAACTCGATTCAACATGTGACATTTGAAGGTGATCTGGGTGGGAGGGCATTGCATGGAAGGAAAGGTTTGGGAGTTCTGGGTGGCGTGGTTGCAAGCTGATGCCCGTGGACTTACCCTCTCTTATTTCCCCATTAACTCTGTTGGGGCAACTGATTTATTCTTGCAAAAGAATCAAGATATTGTCCTTCCTCATAGCGAAACTAAAATGTGCATCAGTAGACTAAATAGTCCAATGTAAAACAGTGAAACTATATAACAAATGGAAGAAAACGTGGGTGTATCTGATTTGGGGGTAAAAGAGCCTTTTTAATCATAACCCCTAAAACGGGCTCAAACGAAATGATTGATGAGCTTGAGGATCTAAGAGAGAAAACTTCTCTATACCAGTTGACTTCTTAAGATTAAAAGGCAACTAACTACATATTAGAAAAAAAAATGGATAAGTATGAAGAGCATTAATCAAAATCAATATTAGAGAAATATAAATATGAGTAAACTAATTCACAAGAGAAAATGCAAAATATACATATAAAAAAAGCTCAACTCAGTGATAATCAGAAAACACAAATTAAAAAGTAACAGTGATATGTCATATTAACTAACGCTTTAGCAAAAGTTAGAAATTACTTAATTTTTATAGTGATGTAATAATAAATATGTGCCAAACACTGCTTGTAAGAGTATAAATTTGTATGATTTTTTCTAGAGAGTAATTTAAGGATATGTATTAAGAGTTTCGAAAATGCTTATAATTTTTGACCTGATATTTCTCTTTTCAAGAATTGGAAGAACACAAAAACACCAAAAAATATGCTTAAAAATGTTCATTACAATTTTTATTTATTAATAAAAATTGGGGAAGGTAACTACTCCAAAAATAAAAAATGATCATATATATTGTGATAGGTCCAAATAATAAAATGTGATACCAACATTAAAATTCATATTTTAAAAAAATTATTTAGTACTGCCAAAGAGTGTCTTGCTAAAATGTTATATAAGAGGCAGGACACAGGAGTGTATGTATAAGATGATTCTGGATTATCTTCAAAGAAGACTGAACAGAAAAAATAACGATGTTGATATAATTACCAATGTATGATTATGAATAATTTTTAAAAACTTAGAAATTCCTTAAAATGAACTTTTATGCATTAGTTATTAGGTAAACACAACACATTCTATTGTTAAAATTGGAAATAGTTGAATGAATGAATGCATTCCTCCTGGCAGTTTTATTCTATTCTTAGAAGGGACCTGGGGAGTCTCCACTGAGCTGTATTTGTGACATAGCCTTGTCATAATTATTAGAATAGCTGCTAAGAACTTGAATAAGGATAAGCCGTGACAATCAATTTTCCAGAGGGAAAACTAAGGCGACTCTGGAAAATCTTACAGAATTAATAAATATATGTAAAATTAGCTGTGCAAATTATAAAGCCTATATTATGTTAGGTGTATTACTTTCCGAGACGACTAAAACATAAAAACCCACATTATTACCAATCTAGCTAAATACCTGAGGATAGATCAACTTATAATAATGTTCCGATGATGATTTTTTATTTCGTCTCTGCTAATTAGTTTGCAAGATCTAATTTATCATCTCAACAGCACAGATTTCATCACTGGTTATGTAATTCTTACTTTTCTTCCATAGTTTAGTATTTCATTGATTATTGATGATTTCTGGTTGGTTGTGGTTTGTTCCTTAAAAACAGTCGTTATTTAAAATCAATATTAAAGAAAATGTATGTGTTATTATTGCTTTTATAAATGAAGTTTTGGAGAGAATCAAGCAATGGTGATCATAGTGGAAATATCCCCTTCCTGGGGCGGGGGGCTGGGGGGAAGCAATTTTTGCCCCATAATTGAGAAAAAGAGTTGAGATGCAGAACTTTTCTTGGGACAAAGGTATCTGCAATTTCCCTAAAGAGCCCAGTCTTGGCTTTCCTACAGTTATCACAGTACAGAAGACATCTAAAATCTGCTAGATCATTGACATATTCTTTTGGACCAAGCTTCCCTCCTTGGTTGCACTCATGTTCAAATCTATTTTCCTAGGGAAGTTCCATATGAATAAACTACAGATCAGGTTCTCTTCTCTAGCTCCCTTCTGTAGTTACATCTGTATATTTCTCTTTATAGTGGTGTTAATCTGAATAACACTCAGTGTGTTCACATAGCACTCCAGGAAGAGTTTTAGGTGGTTTAGAAGACCGCACAAAAAACAGATGATTTAAAGGCTACGAAAGAAACATTGACATCTTGGAGAATTTCTGATTTAAGGGAGTAGGTCAGAACATCTCACTTTATTTGTCAGGTTTGTTAGTAGAACTGCCAGCGAGGCAGAGCCCCCCTGGCAGACATCTGTGCTGAAGCACAAAGATCTCTGTCTCTTTGCTCACAGAGAACAGGAAATATTTTGTCTCCAACAAATCAAGTCTCAGAACAGTGCCGAGTTTCATGGCTCAGGAAGCTGGTGACCCTTCAGTCATCTGCACCAGTTGCCATTCTCTGTGGAACAGCTGAACGTCCATATCCTCAAGGCACCAGCAAAGGGCACTCTGTTGTTCCTGGCACAGCATGCAGTGCCAGGCCCTGGGAGATTCTCAGAGCTCTGCTGATCAAGTCCTTGGTGTTTAGTTGCCAGATGGGAAGTGAGCATCCAGAAAAATATCTTGGTGACTCTGAAACTTCAAAGGCAAAGGGAGGGTGTTTCATCATTAATTTCCATCTTTCTACATTGGATAATCTCTTCTACATTAAAAAAGAGGCTACAGATTTTTGTAAATGAGTTATAGTAATCCAGGTCTTAAGAAATTTGTATTCGAACTGTCTTTTCATGGCTCCCTGATAACGAAGTCCAGAATGCTATATCCTTTGCTCTCCAACAGCCATGCCATCCATACATTGTAGTGTCCGTAACCTAGTCAAAATGTTTATGTGTTATATCTAGCAGCATTTGTATTTTAATATTTACAAAATTATTGCAGTGGTTGCTAGCAAAACAAACTATCTTTTCATTTGATAGGTGTTACATTTTAATCAGTGTTAGGTTCTATTACTCGGGTTTGATCCAAGTAATAGTTTGATCCATAGATACAATTTGTACATGTGCATGTGTACATATAAGTATGGGTGTGTGCAGTGTGCGTCTGTGTATATATATCTATATGATCTATTATCTATTTTTTTCTCAAACGGAACTTATATTTTGATATCCAACATGATGACTAAGCGAGATCCTTTATAAAGGACCGCACATGCCACATGACCTTGGTCGATGGCACTCTTTCTTCATCTCCTTTGCTGTCTTACAAAAGATGAGTCACTGGAACGAGAACCCAGGGTCTATAATAACATTCTTCTGTGATATTGTAGTGTGAGCATTTCTCATGGCAGTCTAGTGACATTTAAACAGCAACACTGATTCTCCTCATGTCTGTGAACTGTGTCCTTGTCTTATCAGTGAAGGTAGCACCTCTGAAGGGTTTACTGTTCCTCTTCACAGACCAGCGAAAACTCTGCCAGCTTTCATTGTGGCTAAACGTGCTACACTCTGAGTTGCTTTGTACTTCCTGGGTTTACAAGGTACAGCACTGGAATACTTGATCTTAACATATAAACTCCCTAAACTCTCCAGCAGAAACTGCAGTGTGTCTTGAATTTGAGTTTTAAAATGGAACTTAATTTGTGGTGCCAGGACACACTCTTCAAGGTCAAAGTTGACAGGATGGGAGAGGCATGCTTCATCCAATCGACTTTCCAGCCGAGTGTAGATTCCACCCTCACGGGCCAAAGTCAGCAGAGTTGAGAATCATAAACAGGAGGCCTGGAACAGTCCCCTCAAGCTTAGGCAACTGAAATCTGGCAGGGAGAGTCTGACAAGCAATTCAAATAGGTCCCAAAACACATCTGTGGAAGTGAGGAAGGATCCAGCAGAGCCAGTCAAAACCAGCAAGAGGCAGGGGTGGGGTAGCGGGGTAGTTAGATAGGAACGGATGAAAATTGCTTTCTTGGCACAAAAGTTAACCGACAACACGTGTCAAATGCCCAAGATGGGCCAAGCATTGTGCCAGGTAGTGTGCAGGAAGGGAGAGGTGGATATGAGCCTTAGATTGTGCCTTTAGGAAGCTTAAATCTAATTGGTCTGTGAGGTTGAGGGTGCCCAGGGGGCCACGCATGTCACCTGGGCTTCTCTGTTACTCTGATCCTTCTGACACTTTATTTCCTTGTCAATATTATGAGCTTTACGGGCTTAATTTTTGGTCCAACCATATCCAATAATAATTTGCAAACCCCAGTCCCTTACCATGCTTAAAAATTATTAGAGGAGGCTAAGGGAATGCTCAAAATAATAAAATAAAATAAAAAGACAAGGGAAAAAGTGGTTAAAAGTTGAAATGTTTCAATTAAAGCACTGAAAGAATTAAGAAATAAGTCCAGAGCAATGATAACGACAAAAACAATAGACTCAGATGACCCTTGATGAGGAAAGAAGAGACAGAACTCTAAAAAATAAAGTCATCAAGGCTAACACATTAGAGGGACGTGGCAGAGATAAAGAGGTGGAGTCCAATGATGTGCTGGAGCTGGCAGGGACATTGGTTGAATTTTCAGAAATTTTGTGAGCTGGTTGTTAAACACAGCCATTATTAAACAAGAAAATATATAAACTTATGATTAAATAAATTATTGTCAAAATGAAGGTAATATTCAAAACTCATCACCTCCTAATTATTTTACTATATTTTATTATCATTTGTGCTCTTGAGATTATTTGTGTCTGTCTTACCTGTATGATGAAAATACTATATAATGGTGAGCTACGTTGCCACTCTTCCTAACTACTTTCAATGACATCAAACTGGTTGTTTAAAAATCGGCCACAGTGAGTACTTATATCATGGAAGTCAGCTAAAGCTAAAAATACATAAATGACATAAAATCATAAATACTGGGGGCGTGGCAGGCATGACTTTGCATGAGCTTGGTTTATTATTTTGTTGGTTGTCTAGACTTAAGAAAGAGATCATGGAGAAAGTATTTACAATGCATATTAAACTTAAAATATATCAAGTCTTTATCTATTACATTGTGAATTGTACAAATATTTAAGGAAAATTTTTTCCAGTGTTGGAAAACTGTTATCTGATTCAGCAAAAGAATGAATAAAATTTCAACATATATCTTGATTATTTCATTTTCCTCTTCCTCACTAAAGTAAGAGCAAACATCAGCCAGCATTCATTCTGAAACTACACTCATTCATCCGTTGCAGTTATAGGTTGGCCATGGATACGAGAGCTCAGAAAAAAAATCAACAAAAGCATCCTGTGAGAATCAATTATAATAAACTTATGTGCCTACATATATGTCCACTTTTTTTTCCAGAGGGCTGGTTAGTTATTACACATTTACCAGCACATCACTGGATAGAATCCACCTATATTTTAACAGTGAAAAACTGATAATAT
>NW_011888815.1:2854676-2859623 GCF_000151845.1 Pteropus vampyrus | reverse complement strand
GATGAAAATTGCTTTCTTGGCACAAAAGTTAACCGACAACACGTGTCAAATGCCCAAGATGGGCCAAGCATTGTGCCAGGTAGTGTGCAGGAAGGGAGAGGTGGATATGAGCCTTAGATTGTGCCTTTAGGAAGCTTAAATCTAATTGGTCTGTGAGGTTGAGGGTGCCCAGGGGGCCACGCATGTCACCTGGGCTTCTCTGTTACTCTGATCCTTCTGACACTTTATTTCCTTGTCAATATTATGAGCTTTACGGGCTTAATTTTTGGTCCAACCATATCCAATAATAATTTGCAAACCCCAGTCCCTTACCATGCTTAAAAATTATTAGAGGAGGCTAAGGGAATGCTCAAAATAATAAAATAAAATAAAAAGACAAGGGAAAAAGTGGTTAAAAGTTGAAATGTTTCAATTAAAGCACTGAAAGAATTAAGAAATAAGTCCAGAGCAATGATAACGACAAAAACAATAGACTCAGATGACCCTTGATGAGGAAAGAAGAGACAGAACTCTAAAAAATAAAGTCATCAAGGCTAACACATTAGAGGGACGTGGCAGAGATAAAGAGGTGGAGTCCAATGATGTGCTGGAGCTGGCAGGGACATTGGTTGAATTTTCAGAAATTTTGTGAGCTGGTTGTTAAACACAGCCATTATTAAACAAGAAAATATATAAACTTATGATTAAATAAATTATTGTCAAAATGAAGGTAATATTCAAAACTCATCACCTCCTAATTATTTTACTATATTTTATTATCATTTGTGCTCTTGAGATTATTTGTGTCTGTCTTACCTGTATGATGAAAATACTATATAATGGTGAGCTACGTTGCCACTCTTCCTAACTACTTTCAATGACATCAAACTGGTTGTTTAAAAATCGGCCACAGTGAGTACTTATATCATGGAAGTCAGCTAAAGCTAAAAATACATAAATGACATAAAATCATAAATACTGGGGGCGTGGCAGGCATGACTTTGCATGAGCTTGGTTTATTATTTTGTTGGTTGTCTAGACTTAAGAAAGAGATCATGGAGAAAGTATTTACAATGCATATTAAACTTAAAATATATCAAGTCTTTATCTATTACATTGTGAATTGTACAAATATTTAAGGAAAATTTTTTCCAGTGTTGGAAAACTGTTATCTGATTCAGCAAAAGAATGAATAAAATTTCAACATATATCTTGATTATTTCATTTTCCTCTTCCTCACTAAAGTAAGAGCAAACATCAGCCAGCATTCATTCTGAAACTACACTCATTCATCCGTTGCAGTTATAGGTTGGCCATGGATACGAGAGCTCAGAAAAAAAATCAACAAAAGCATCCTGTGAGAATCAATTATAATAAACTTATGTGCCTACATATATGTCCACTTTTTTTTCCAGAGGGCTGGTTAGTTATTACACATTTACCAGCACATCACTGGATAGAATCCACCTATATTTTAACAGTGAAAAACTGATAATATTTGGTTGTGGAACTTAGTGATAAGACTGTAGAAATAGAATTGACTTCACCTTCAGACTGGGCAGCAAGCTGTCTCCTCAGCAAGCCAAATGCTGGGCCCTCTGTGTTTGATCGCTATAGTGTAGTAACAGCTGGAGGATGCTAAAGCCAATGAGAAGTTAGAAGAAATGCCTGCTTTTGTTTCGTTTTGACTATTTCTCCCTGCGTCTTTATACAAGAAGAACTGAATTGCGATTTTTTATTTTGTCTCTGCTAATTAGTTTATGTGTTCGCTCACACTTACATGTTGGGAATGAACTGAAGACACCAAGTTCTGCTGCTTATGTGTAAGCGATGCAGGGGCCACCTCTGAGGTCCCGGTCAGCACATACTCTAGGATTACAGTCTAGACTTGGAAGATGACGGCATATGTCCCAGACGGGGTCCTGGCAAGTTTTACAGGGGGCTTAGCTACCATCAGCCTCGATGCCTCTCCAAGGTGAGCCCCCACTCCAGAAACCCAAGGCTCTGGCACACCGGACCTTGCTTCCTGGCGGCTGTCACTCGCCCAAAGCCCCAGCCCCACCCTCGTGCCACGCTCTGCCTTGTTTGGAGCCGGTGAGGAGAAGGCAGTCTAGCTGTCATCTACTCTCAGTAACGTATGCCTCACAGGAAAAAAAGAAATTGGGGACGAGTTAAAGATGGAGAAATTCTTATCTTCTTTTATGACTCTGATTCGGTCAAGGATCTTGGTCAAATGGTGTCCACAGTTAGTCTCTCTCAAACACACCTGTCTAACGACACAGGGGAGCGTGATTTCCCTGCACAAATGAAGCCAAAATGCAAGGGTGGGAACAGTTGAGAGGTGCATAGAGAAAGGGACTACAGAGTCGATAAAAATGTGCCTGAAGCTTACCCAATCTCCAGACTTTTTACTCGCATAAGCCAATGAATATCCTGTAATATTGGCACTAGTTTAAACTATTTTTTTCTCTTACAACCTGAACCACCTTAACTGACCCTCCGCAAGATGTGGCCCTGGGGGTTTGGGAAGCGTGTCGGTAACTCAGCGCTGTAAGGAAGAGTAAACATTTGCCTGGCTCCGTCCTCTGCGCATATCCCTCCTCCCATGACCCTTCTGGTTCCTGGCCACCTCGCAATCTCTTCACCAGGGAAGATATGAGTAATGTTCTCTACTTCCAGCATTCCTCTGCCATTGTTACTTGGTGCCCCAACACTGCACGGTCCTTACACACAGTGTATAGGGACTGTGCAAATCACTTAATTTCCCTTTGGGGTAAGAGAAAATAAAATAGGAGGCAATAGGTATGAAGGATTAGCCAGATTCATTTCTTAATAATTAACAGAAACATCTGAGCGGTTCAATTCCAGACATTTCCTGTTAAAGAACACTGGATGACGATGCATCTTAGTTTTGTTTTTTTGACATGTGTTTTTAATAATAATGATGATCATATGAAAGCACCCCCAACCCCAACCAATGTTAATAGCAAATAGAAACATGCTAGTATGAACCAGGGTTTTTTTTCCCCTAAAGCCAGAGAGTGCATTCTTGGGATGACCTGGGGTCAATCTCCAACATCAAAATCTTGCTGTTCTGAGCACTTCTCTTCTGAAGGTATTTCCCTTAGTGAATAGAGAATTAGTTGGTTAAAAATCCCTCGATGCCTTTACTCTGAATTGCAACCACAGTTATATAGAAATGCTTTTGTTTATATTTGAGACATCTTTCCCCACTACTTTCTATGCCTTAGTAAATTGGTATCCATTTCCATATATTATTATTCTTTTTACAGATGAATCTTTTTACAAGATTCGTTTTAATTTGTCAGCTGTCAGGTTAAAAACGTGGTCACGTTAAGACAGATGGCTTAATCACTGGGGAAGCTGATGCTAAGGCCTTTCAAAAGAGCAGACTACAATAAAGCCTTGTTCTTGACATTGCATTGGAGGTGGTGATCTTTGACACCTTGTCTCCAAGCTCTTTCCACTATATCTCCACCTCTGGGGATGTCCCCAAACCCCACATTGTCACCCAGCCCTCCGGTTCTGGCTTACTCTCTCAGCTTGGGCCTTTGTGACTTGGCTTGCCCTTTTACATAATCTGCCAGCACTAGGGACCAGCCTAGCCCTAATTAGAAGCCACTCTTCCATTTTACATGCAAATCTATACCTCTCACTTATATTCTTCATAAACCAAACTTTTGTGGTATAACAATAACTTAGATCAACTTAAATATTTATAAACTATAGATCTTTTTCCATATAATGCACATTTAATGTAGAAAATGTCAGCAAGAGGAAAAAAATACCCAAATTCCATATTCCAAAGATAACTGCTACTAATATTTGATGTACATATTTCCAGATTTCTTTGTGTATGCATAACTGACAACATGTATTAAACGTTAAATACATATACATATGCATATACATATATATGTATATGGATATGGATTTGATAGATATATTCTAAAATAATGTAGATATACATTCCAATGTAATGTGTATATGATTATACTATACACATGGTTTTATAAACTACTTTTTGATTTGCCACAAATGGATTGGATTTCCTTTCCCATAAACATACATACACTTCATCACTGTTAATGACTATGGGATAGTCAGATTAATAGACCATAATTTACTTATCTGCAATAAAATAACATTTTTATATGATCCTTGGGGTTTTGTTTTTTTTTTTTCAATCATGAATGTTGCTGACATGAATATTTTAGTGCTTCATCGTCTGGGATTCATTCTTAGACATGCATTTTCAATGTAAAAGGATATGGATTCTCTTTAGAACTTTTGATCCATATCCATATTTTGCTCCAGAAACATTATACAAATGTATGCTTCTAGCAGTAGTAGATGAGTCAGATTAAGTTTAACTGTAGTTGATTGCTCTCACCAGAATAAATATATAGAGGGATCATGAAAATTTGTTGTTGTTGTTATTTTAAGCAGTTAATTACTATTCAAACAGATAAATGGTGCTCAGTACCATTATTCAAACCATTGCCTTGAAAAGAAAATAAAATTTTGAGATTGTCAAGGACCTGAAATCTTTAATGAAATAAAATAAATTCATACCAAATGACCATGAACTTAAAAGAAATCAGACAGAGGATTCATAAAATATTCATAGAGCAAATAAAACACTTTAGCAAAAATTGAAAATAACGTAAGCTACTTCGCATAATTTTTATGTCGGAGATACAAGATTGATATCCAATATATTCATTCATGTAAGCTCCGAATAGGAAGCCTTGTCTAAATTTCCTCTTTGGTTCCAGGCCTACATTTCTCTCCTAGTGCAGTACACATTTACCTTAATCTACATAGCTTTACAATGCAGTACCTTCAAAGGCTGATTTCCACTTCTTCTCAACCTTGCTATTTCTGTCACAATCAAATCTCCTGTTTTCCAGGCCCAGCCTATCTGGACTGCCATTAGTGCTTCAA
>NW_011888815.1:2844033-2854191 GCF_000151845.1 Pteropus vampyrus | reverse complement strand
TTGCTCTCACCAGAATAAATATATAGAGGGATCATGAAAATTTCTTGTTGTTGTTATTTTAAGCAGTTAATTACTATTCAAACAGATAAATGGTGCTCAGTACCATTATTCAAACCATTGCCTTGAAAAGAAAAGAAAATTTTGAGATTGTCAAGGACCTGAAATCTTTAATGAAATAAAATAAATTCATACCAAATGACCATGAACTTAAAAGAAATCATAAAATATTCATAGAGCAAATAAAACACTTTAGCAAAAATTGAAAATAACGTAAGCTGCTTCACATAATTTTTATGTCGGAGATACAAGATTGCTATCCAATATATTCATTCATGTAAGCTCCGAATAGGAAGCCTTGTCTAAATTTCCTCTTTGGTTCCAGGCCTACATTTCTCTCCTAGTGCAATACACATTTACCTTAATCTACATAGCTTTACAATGCAGCACCTTCAAAGCCTGATTTCCACTTCTTCTCAACCTTGCTATTTCTGTCACAATCAAATCTCCTGTTTTCCAGGCCCAGCCTATCTGGACTGCCATTAGTGCTTCAAAAATCATTGTCAATTCTCTTTTCTAGTCCCCCAGATGGAATCTGGGCCTCACATGCTTCTCTGGACACTAGACAATTGCTGGCCTCCGTGCTACCTGTGTTTTTCTCACTTCTCCTTCACTTACTACTCAAGACTGATTAGTTTTCCTAAGTTGTGACTCTGCCTCAGTTATTCCCATATCAAATGCTATAAAGGACTCCTGGCTGCTTACTGGATTACGGCCACATATCATAACCCAGCATTCCATGCCTGCACACTTTTATCTGATTCAATTGTCCAGTGAAGTTGTCATGCTCCCTCCTACTTCCCCTCAGTCTCCAGTCTAGCTGAATTGGATTATCATTATGCTCTAAATGTGGTCTAGATGTATTTCTAAATATTTGCTCATATCATTCCTTGTCCTAGACACTCCCCTGCCCATCTCCTAGTTCCATATCTTCACTGTCTCTTCTACCTTTAGTACTACTTTAGTTTTTCAGCTCCAAAGGGATAAGAGGCCTTCTGCTGGTAAACTTCCACTACACTTCTGTTCAATCCTCTGGGCCTTAATATTTGTTTTCTTATCTTATCCCTGTGGTTAGTATCCTCAGTTGTTTTTGAGCAGGAGCTGTGAATGGTTCTTCTTAAGTCTCCTGCACTCAGCCAACGCCTCAAGTACTGCATTTGCTCTACAATAGCAGTAGCAGTGGGGAAGGTAAGGAAGGCTAGATGGAGAATTCAGTGGGCTAGCGCATGTTAAAACATGCTTTAATTATAAAAAGTTTTAAAAATGACTTCTTCACAATTGAAGCTAAAGTCACATTAGATATTCCAAGTTACATGACATATTACAGGCTTTTAAAAATCCTACAATCTAGGAAGTGACCATGGATTTCCCACAAGATAGGTTAACTCTGTAATGGCAAGTTTTCGATCTAAATGGCTGTTTCTCAAAGGCCAGTATCATAATAAGGCCTTACTTGATTATCCTTTACAGTGATTGACAGTACTGTTCAAAACTGCCCCCCACCCAAGTAGCTAACATGACTCATGTTAGCCAAGCTTTGGATTTTCCGAGAGAGAGAGAGAGAGAGAGAGAGAGAGAGAGAGAGAGAGAGAGAGAGATTGAGAGAGAGAGAGACACTTCCTTGTTAACATCATTTATTCTTTTTTTCTCCAGGTCTCATTTCTGGAAAACCTATAATACTTTGTCTTTGATAACAGGCATGGTCTATGAGAAAAAGTAACTTCCATTACTGATCAAGCTTCTCCCCTAGCCTGCAGCTCACAAAAGGAAGGGGGAGATAAAACAGCTAAAATAGGTATGAATTTTTAAGTTTTGTTTTCATGTCTTTACTTTTGAAAAAGCTTAAAAACTCATATTTTGCTGGTAATTTAAATACCTTTCCATCACTAACATTAGATTCATCCATTTCTTAAGGCAGTGAATTTAATAAGAACTCTCAGTCTTAGATTACTTGATTTTGTGCCTGTGATATAATTTTTAATATTGATACTATGGCATACCACTCAGCTGTTCAAAAACTTTCAGTGATTCCCACTGTCCCTAGGATATAGCCCATGCCTGACTTGCTAGTCCCTCTTATAGTCAAGCCCTAGTATATCCTTCCATCCTTAATTCTAGATAAAAGAATCCAGACATGCAATGACAGGCTACAATATTTGGTTTCATTTAGCAAGCGGTGGGAATCATTTACAGCTCTTGGTCTAGGGAGTAGCTGAGTCAGAGACATGACTTGGAAAGATTAATTAGGCATAAAGTAGTAAACATGAGCTCTCCTCTAAAGGGGGATAGGCATATTCACGCCTTCTCTTGGATTCCTTTGTTTCACTATTCTGAATGCTGATTCCAGCACTCTAAATCCCAGTCATCATCCTTCGAGGTCCCTATTAAATGCATGAAACATTTCCAGTTTATTTCACCTCAAAGGGACACGTTCGTTACTTCCTTTTCAGACATTCTTTAGCGCAAACTGTCTGAGCCATCCATGAGGCATTCAATTTGCTATTGCTTTGCTATATATCATTGTCATACATTATCATTTAATGGGTTTTTAGTGCATGTTATTTGTTTCTTTGATTAGATTATGCATTTCTTGAAACCTGAAATTATATCGTATACATCTTTGGAGTCAGCTAACAACTTTACATAACAATGTATTTACTGGAGATACATTATCGGTTTTTGGCAAATATTGATAATGCATAATGAAGTTTGGGAAAGATGGTTCCTCAGTTATCTCTGGCTCCCTCTAGTGATGTCCAAAATATAACATGTGACTGCACATTCTTATTTCATCTCATCTGTTGTAATTTTACAACTATCAGCCATGACTCAGAGAACAAATTCAGCTACCACCAAGAAATAATAATTATAATTATTATAGCACAAGTGCATCTCGTACTGTATGCCAAGAGCTGTGAAAGACATTATACAGATTATTTCATCTAACCTTCACAAAAACTGTGTGAGATGTTATTGTTCTCCAGTTTATAGTCAAGGAGATTGAGGAACAGCAATGCCAAGTGACTTGCCTAGGATTAAATGGTGGAATCTTCTCTCATTTTATTTTATTTTTTCCAGCTTCATTGAGATATAATTGACATATGACATTGTGTAAGTTTAAGGTGGACAATGTGATGATTTGATAAATGTATATTATTGCAAAACGATTACCACGATAAGGTTGGTTAACCCATCCATCTCCTTGCATAGTTACAAGCTGAGCATCTGTGTTCGTGTGTATGTGTGTGTGCATGTTGAGAATTTTTTAAATCTAGTCTCTTAGCAACTTTCAAATATAGATTCTTGTTGGCCGTAGTCACTGTGCTGTACATCAGATTTCTAGAACTTATTCATATCATGACTGGAAGCTTGAACCCTCTGACTACTTTTGCCCATTTCCCCACCACCACCCATGCCCTAGGAACCACTAATCTACTCTGTATGTCTACAAGTTCATTGTTTTAGCTTTCACGTGAGATTATACAGTATTTGTCTTTCTCTGTCTGACTTCATAATGCCCTCAAGTTTTCATCATGTTGTTGCAGATGACAGGATTTCTTTCTTTTTTATGGCTGACTACTATTTCATTGTGTGTGTGTGTGTGTGTGTGTGTGTGTCTATGGACACTTAAGTTGTTTCCATGACTTAGCCATTGTGCTCTCATTTTAGATTGGGTATTTTGGAGTATTGCAACTATTGAATAATTGGACTATTTGGCTTATTATATGACTTAATCAAGAATGTATGCTCCTGACAAATATATGTGCATAGCAGGCAGTACTTAGCCTAGTTTGAAAAGCATTGAACAACTGCATATAGCAATGAAAAAAAAAAAAAAGACAGGCAAAAGCATTGTTCAAATGGCCAATGTATTGTCAAATTTCCAAAAGAAATAACTTAGAATAGACCTTATTTTGTATTACTTTGCATATAAATACGGTTAATTTAAAAACCAATTGTTTATTATCACTTAAAAACAGTCTCCCTTTAAATGTTCATTTTATTAAATTAATGACCCATTCATTATTACATCAATTTGGTTATAATGGATAATGTTTTGATACCTGAGATTGAAATGCACGATTGTTATTTGCAATTGAATGATTTGCATAGTAACATTACAACTTATGTGATTTCTCATTTGTTAGTATTACAGCTTAAATTGAATTAAGATTGAAATAATATTATTTAAAGTGTGAAAGGGTACACAATGTTAACATTAGTATCGCCCTCTTATTCTGGAGAGATTGAATCGTACCAATAAACAATGAATTAAATACATAAATAAAAGTAAAAATATCTTTCATATTCTATGTTACCTCCTTGCAGGTCGCCTTATATGAACAATGGTAAATCTTCAATATAAATATATATTGAAAATATATTTTGAAATTTTACATTGTCCCTAGCTAGACAGCACCAATACTTTGGCAAACAAAACAAAACTTAAAATAAAAGTCTCTCTTTTGCTCTCTTTTTTTCCCCCCTGAGCATACATTATTATTAACAAGAGGCATCTGGTTCCCATTAACATTGAGAGAAGAGATCTATCTTAGGAATTATGATTTAAGTTGAATTATAGGCCAGGAGAATTAGCCATCCCTTCTGCCTCACATGCATTTGTAGTCATGCTAATCACCAGGGGGAACAGATGTAAAAGTCTTTGTAGGGCAAGTGAGTCATATGTGCATGTGCATGTGAGATTCAGAGCATGAGTGTGTGTGTGTGTGTGTGTGTGTGTGTGTGTGTGTGTGAGAGAGAGAGAGAGAGAGAGAGAGAGAGAGAGCGAGAGAGCACGCGCGCAAGCGAGCACGCATGCTTGGAAATAAGTTGTTATATTGCCATTCGCAGCAAGCATTCCATCTACTACAGGATCAGGTCTTATAACTTCTACATAGTCTTACAAAAATTACCTTTAGGGATTACCCAGGTGCTTGGAAATGCAGTTAAAAAAATAAGTGATTTCTCGTCTTTAAGCAATGCGGAATTTGAAGTCTGTACAAGAGGTGTGTATGTGGGGTAGCACGTGGGGATGCCCTGTGATAGCAAAAGACAAAGTGAGTAGGAAGTAGAGCTGTGTAGCTCCCAGAGCCCTGAAGCCTCAGGAGACAGACCTAGATTTGCAGCCTATCTCTGCCAGCCACTTGCTGTGTGACCCTGGAAAAATGACTCAGCCTTTCTGAGCCTCCTGTAAATTACTGATATTTGTTTCACAGAGATGTGGTGAGGATTAAATTACATCAGATCTTCCTTTTGAAATGCCTTTCAAAAGGCATGAGAGTGCTCAGACCCACAGTATGGCTGTATGCTCTCGATACATGTTTGTTTCCTGTTTTGGTTTGTTTCACTTTACCTTTGGAAGGCCCCCCAGTCTAACATCTGCTTAGAATATCTGCACATAGTCGCGCTATCCTCAGATAATGGCAGGACCTGAATACCCTCGATGAAGTCAGATCAACAGATCAGGAGCTTCAGTTCCACCAAAACTATTAAAATAATGGCTGGTTCATCAACTATCCCCTGGGCCAGATGGGAGTGGAATACTTCGACCTTGATGTTGTTTATAAAGACACTCAGTTACCTTTGCTGCTAAAGATAGAAGAGCAAAATTGAATGATAGTTCCTCTTTTTATGGCCTTAAATTAGAAGGCATTTCGGTGTGCATGTGTATTTCCTTTGCTTTTCTTTCCCACCTCTCAACCTCTTCTCCATTAAAAAAAGAAAAGTGGGGGGAGGGGTTGGGGTTGGGAGGAATTTGATTACAGAAAAGGTCAACTAATTTTCACCTTTTAATAAAATATGTACATAACCTAACTAGGGAAAACTTTTTGGAGAAAAATACATCTCTCATATGGCATCCTTGTGAAGCTGAAGTCTTTAAAAGTCTGTCGTGGCTAAAGTTTTACGCAAAGCACTGAGTGTCCTTTGACCAATGATTCCACGGTAGAGGTTGAGAGGAGGAGAAGGCTGTTCCTCAGAAGGCCCGTTTGATATTCCCACAGGAAAAGTTTTGTGATGGTCTTATAACGCTGTTGAAACCAGTGGCTCACAAAATGCAGAGTGATGAAATAAGGCTTATTTCACACTCTTGCTTCATTAGGTTTGGGAGTGAAGGGTTATAAGATGTGACCAGCTGGTCTAGGAAGGCAGTTGAAAGAGTAAAAGAGGCACCAAAGAGAGGTCAGATGTTGCAGAGTGAGAGACTTCCCATACGAGCAAATGGGAATAAAAGCGATGCCATGGCAGGATGGAGCAGGGACATGGACACCTTGACACGTCTGTGTTATACAAGTTGTTACATCCTGTGCTCTGCAGATGATGTCTGTGAGGTGTCCCTTGCATGAGAGCCATTGACAAGTGGTATCTTTAGATATTGTCTTCAGTTGTCCAGGGCTGGGAAGCAAGGCTCAAATTGAGTTGTTATAGGAGAAAGAAAGGGATTATTCTTGACTGAAAGCCAACTGTCTGCCAAGCACTGCGCTAAATCGTGCTCAATCCTTTCCATTTTACTCAATCCTTGACAACAATTCAACACTTTTGAAGTTTAATTCCTTTTTGTAGATGAAGTAGCTGAGTCCTAGTGCTATTAAATAATGTACCCAAGTGAACACGGCTGATGAGTGATGGAGATGAGATTTTAACCCAAATCTGGCTGAGTGTCCTGCTCAGTTCCTCCCATTATAACAAGCTGTGCCATGAAGCAAAGAAATAACTGCTTTATCTGGAATCAGAGATGACTTTTCTAATCCAGTGTTTCCAGGAAGTACTCTATGGAATGCCAGTCTTAAGATTTATTTCCCCAAAAAGTTATTTGTTAGCTGTTGTTATTAAGTAATTATATTTTTTTTATATCCTACAGTGCCTTTTCAGAGATTCAGATGCATATTAGCTTGCTTAATTTTTTGACAATTCCTATACTAAAAGAAATAAAACGATTTAACTCTGTTTAACGGAGCTTCAAAATTTTCTTTTCACCTAAGTGTAAGTCTGACAAAATCAGTGTTCTACCCAACACTTTAAGTGCTGTTCCAAAGACCGACAGGACACTCCTGATCTTTCTACTGTTGGTCTATTACCACTGTCCATGGATGAACCAACTCACAATTGAAAGTTCATTGGAGACAGACTGTCCAAGAAAACAATAAGTGTATCTGAGGCACATTGATATGGTACATGCTTTGTTGTAGGACCTGATATACAGGGTTCAAATCTACCACTGCCTCTTTGTGAATAGGCAAATTTGGACAATATTTCTCACGTCTGAGTTTTGTGTCCCTTGTCTGTATGATGAGGATAATAAGCCCTAGTTTGTAATAATTGTAACAATTAGATGAAATGATAACAATTCCTGCGAAATGTTTTATAAGCCACAAAGAATTGTCATTGTTTTTAACCTTTCTGTTCCTTTAAATACTCTCGTTATTCCTTTATGTGTTTTTTCTTTGACTTGTTAGGAATGGAAATGAAGCCAGTCCCAGGCCTGTATGGACTATTACGGTTGGGTCAGAAAGACAGTGAGATGTTTTCTCATTTTCTGAATTTGATAAATACTATTTACCTAAAATTGAGTCTTATCATTAACAGGCCTAACACTGAAACACTATACCCGAATTGTTTCTGTAGGTCAAAATGGATGGATATCAGCCATTTCCTACAGTTCTATCTAAAATATGTCTGAATATGGACAAGTCTAAGGGCCCTGGCACAATTCTTGAGTAAGTAGATAATTAGAAAAAAACAGAATCTGTCATATTAAAACCTGGATTTTTTTTCTTCATGCAATTCTGATGACATATTTGAGATTATACAGTGAATTGGGCTTTTATGGGAGAAACTGCATGACTTCTTCACAAAAAAAGGCGGCTTGAATCTCTGCTCACGTATAAGGTTGACAAGGACATGGAGATTTTTATTCGCTGCCCTGCCGCATCGTCTAAACTTGTCAGTGAAGTTGTGAAGTGAATGAACAATTGTTACATGAGTATGTACATTGCAGATGTTTATATCTAGAAAGTTCAAAGCTCCTCACATGTTTGATGTCACCCACACCAATCCATGCATCAAAATCCATCTCGATCTCTAATTCCATTGTAATGGCTCCCTTGATTTTCAAGTCAAGGTAAAACTCTTTGTTTCTGTTGAGTTTGGGACTTGGATTTATAATTATTACAACATGTACGAGTATTTAAAAAGTTTTCCCACATGTAGACTGTACGACCCCTGGGACAGACATGGGACTTAGCATAGGCATCTGTAAGGTCCTTGGTAGATGGTTGTTGAATTGGACTGTGTGCCTCCAGAGGTCTTTCTCGTGCCTCGCTGATGACGGATGTGGTAGGAGGAATGCAAGTCTAGGATCTGTTCAATCAGAAACTCAGAGCCCCCAGGGCACAAGGCAGAATCAGCTGTCCCTACCACTCTCAGACCTTGGCCCCAGGAATCTGCTCCTCTAATACAAAATGATCACAGAGGGTAGATGTTAATGATGACCTATGTTTGTACTGGGTAAAGAAAATTCTGGAAACCTGTATGCAAATCAGCCCAGGCACCCAGCTCGTGACAGCCTGCCAATTCTGTTCATACGCCTCCTGTATCCATCCCTTCCAGGTTTTGAAAAAGTCAAAGGAAGCCTAGAGATTCCAAAAGAATTCCCAGTGCAAAGCAATTTGTATGCTAGAAAGGCCTTTTCTCTCTTCAAACTAAGCCATTCTTTTTAGCTTGTATATAGAAAGAGAACCAGAAATACAAAAAAACAGATAGTTTCTCACACCTCAACTCTTGGGAGCTAGTTTGGATTATTGTTTCTAGGATCATTCTAAAATTTCCATGTAGCTCCTAAAGGAAACCCATTATTAAACACACACATACACACGCACATCTCCCATCTTCCATCCTTATCCTCGGTTCATTTATATCATTCTTGCCTTCCCTAAACTTGATGTATATACTTTATAGCAGAGACTAAAGACTGGCTATGTCAAACATTTCTTTGCAAAAAAATAAATCACTAGGACATTATCCCAAAAATGTCACCTTTCAGCCTGAGCTGGAGTCATTAGAAGCAAGTTGCCACTATCTAGAATCTAGATAGGAAAAGTCAGTCTGATAGAATGTATTTGAGGACAATTTGCCAGAAGGAGTGAATATTGGCAGCTTAGAGGGCTCTCATAAAAGACAAGTTCTCACTCGGATACCAAGTGTGAAAGAAAGGCATTTCATGCAGACAGAATGGAGGGAAAGTCCCATTTTTCTCTTGCTTTCTGCTCCCTGTGAGAATCAGAGTGCACACAAAATGATGAAAACAATAGGCCCAGCTGCAGGGGCGAGAAGGCAATGTATTAGGGAGATGACATTTTTAATGAGAAACACTTGCTGGAAGAGAACAAAAGGGCTTGTTTGGTCAGAAAGATGCTCTTGACTCTCTTCTGAAGTGCATGAAAAAGTCATTTCACTGACGCATCATAGCCTGAGCAGTGGAATTTCCTCAGGCTCCAGATGTTGTCCGGCACAGATGATGAACAAATGGAGCACATGTCCTGAGATTTTACCCCCCAAAAAAGTAACTCGAGGGAATTTTATGAGTTTTGTGGCCAAGAGAATCATCAGCAAATAATGAGCTTAAGGAAAAAAAAGGCTGAGGTTGTCAATATGTTGCCGGATATACAGAATTATTCATAATCATTTAAAATCAAATAGGGAGATCAGTTTTCAACTTAGAAAAATAGAAATCGTAGGTGTAGCTGCTATAGCTTGGACTTGCTCATTGGCCTTCAGAAAATGATTCGGTGACTATTGTTTTGGCTGGATTCTCAAAATGATCAAAAGTAATTTATTGATAGTTTGTGACTTGAAAATCTCAACACAAAGATTATTATTACCTTATAGTAGTAATTCAAATGCTTCCAGAAAGGGCAATGCCGCCATTTCAGCTTAAATTTCACTTTGAGGAGCATTCACTCTATCCTCAGTCTTGGACCAGCTCACACACAGGTGACACTGAGGTACCCAGTATAGCTTTCTAGAACAAGAAGGTGATCAAGGTGCCTCTCTGAGCTAACTGCAGGAGCTGAGCGAACACAGGCAGGTGTACCCTGGAACCAC
>NW_011888815.1:2827363-2843028 GCF_000151845.1 Pteropus vampyrus | reverse complement strand
GATTTATAATTATTACAACATGTACGAGTATTTAAAAAGTTTTCCCACATGTAGACTGTACGACCCCTGGGACAGACATGGGACTTAGCATAGGCATCTGTAAGGTCCTTGGTAGATGGTTGTTGAATTGGACTGTGTGCCTCCAGAGGTCTTTCTCGTGCCTCGCTGATGACGGATGTGGTAGGAGGAATGCAAGTCTAGGATCTTTTCAATCAGAAACTCAGAGCCCCCAGGGCACAAGGCAGAATCAGCTGTCCCTATCACTCTCAGACCTTGGCCCCAGGAATCTGCTCCTCTAATACAAAATGATCACAGAGGGTAGATGTTAATGATGACCTATGTTTGTACTGGGTAAAGAAAATTCTGGAAACCTGTATGCAAATCAGCCCAGGCACCCAGCTCGTGACAGCCTGCCAATTCTGTTCATACGCCTCCTGTATCCATCCCTTCCAGGTTTTGAAAAAGTCAAAGGAAGCCTAGAGATTCCAAAAGAATTCCCAGTGCAAAGCAATTTGTATGCTAGAAAGGCCTTTTCTCTCTTCAAACTAAGCCATTCTTTTTAGCTTGTATATAGAAAGAGAACCAGAAATACAAAAAAACAGATAGTTTCTCACACCTCAACTCTTGGGAGCTAGTTTGGATTATTGTTTCTAGGATCATTCTAAAATTTCCATGTAGCTCCTAAAGGAAACCCATTATTAAACACACACATACACACGCACATCTCCCATCTTCCATCCTTATCCTCGGTTCATTTATATCATTCTTGCCTTCCCTAAACTTGATGTATATACTTTATAGCAGAGACTAAAGACTGGCTATGTCAAACATTTCTTTGCAAAAAAATAAATCACTAGGACATTATCCCAAAAATGTCACCTTTCAGCCTGAGCTGGAGTCATTAGAAGCAAGTTGCCACTATCTAGAATCTAGATAGGAAAAGTCAGTCTGATAGAATGTATTTGAGGACAATTTGCCAGAAGGAGTGAATATTGGCAGCTTAGAGGGCTCTCATAAAAGACAAGTTCTCACTCGGATACCAAGTGTGAAAGAAAGGCATTTCATGCAGACAGAATGGAGGGAAAGTCCCATTTTTCTCTTGCTTTCTGCTCCCTGTGAGAATCAGAGTGCACACAAAATGATGAAAACAATAGGCCCAGCTGCAGGGGCGAGAAGGCAATGTATTAGGGAGATGACATTTTTAATGAGAAACACTTGCTGGAAGAGAACAAAAGGGCTTGTTTGGTCAGAAAGATGCTCTTGACTCTCTTCTGAAGTGCATGAAAAAGTCATTTCACTGACGCATCATAGCCTGAGCAGTGGAATTTCCTCAGGCTCCAGATGTTGTCCGGCACAGATGATGAACAAATGGAGCACATGTCCTGAGATTTTACCCCCCAAAAAAGTAACTCGAGGGAATTTTATGAGTTTTGTGGCCAAGAGAATCATCAGCAAATAATGAGCTTAAGGAAAAAAAAGGCTGAGGTTGTCAATATGTTGCCGGATATACAGAATTATTCATAATCATTTAAAATCAAATAGGGAGATCAGTTTTCAACTTAGAAAAATAGAAATCGTAGGTGTAGCTGCTATAGCTTGGACTTGCTCATTGGCCTTCAGAAAATGATTCGGTGACTATTGTTTTGGCTGGATTCTCAAAATGATCAAAAGTAATTTATTGATAGTTTGTGACTTGAAAATCTCAACACAAAGATTATTATTACCTTATAGTAGTAATTCAAATGCTTCCAGAAAGGGCAATGCCGCCATTTCAGCTTAAATTTCACTTTGAGGAGCATTCACTCTATCCTCAGTCTTGGACCAGCTCACACACAGGTGACACTGAGGTACCCAGTATAGCTTTCTAGAACAAGAAGGTGATCAAGGTGCCTCTCTGAGCTAACTGCAGGAGCTGAGCGAACACAGGCAGGTGTACCCTGGAACCACTGGGAATTCCATATGTGCTTTTTGCAGGCCAGCTCCTTCCTCGCCAGCTCTGGTGGAGGCCTTAGGAGTGGTTCATGGAGGGTGTTTCAGGTCTGGATCTATGGACCAACCATGTTTGAAAATTCAGAACAAAATAAGCCTCTGATTCGACTGTCAAATCTGTTCACAGGACCTAAGTTATGGGTGCAGCTCCATTTGGGAGGGCTCCCATTAGGACAGCTAACAAAGGAGCAGGTGTTTAGTCTCTGGTGCAGCCATGGGCAAGAGGGTAGAAGCAGCCAAAAGACGATTACTGCTACTCCCGGGCTGAAAGGGCCAGACGTCCTCTAAATGTCTCATCACCCTCCTGCATAAGAAGATTCTAAGCCACCTGTCATTACCAGTATGACTGCCACTTCATTATCAATGGCCACAACTATGTTTGTCAGCACTTAACATGCACTCATCACTATCTCCTGCTATGCATAATCTCCAATCCTCGCCAGTCGTCACTAAAGCAAATTCTATCATCCGGTCCTGTATTTCAGGGATGAGACATGGAAGCTCAGAAAGGTAAGGTAAATTGTCCCAGGTCACGCATCCAGCTAGTGACAGGGAAGGTGCTATTGGTCCTCAGCAGTTGATAATCTAACCAAGCATAAATTTATAGGCCATGTTTATGCAAATGGGCTCAGCAGCTGGGTGGGGATCTGTAAACTAAGGGATGTAGCCACATAGGCCAGTATTTAGAGATCTGGCCTGGATATTGCACCACAGAGAGGCTCTCTCTGGCTCCAGGAAGTGGTTTTTAAATAAACCTCTTTGAAGCAGTAAATCATCTTCCAACTCTTAAGCAGATGGGTGATAAACAAAGTCAATGAAGTAATGTCCATACATACATTAACCTAGCAGCTGAAACGTGTGTGGGGGGAGGGGTGCATTTAATCCGTCAATGAGATTGAGTAGGAATGCGGCAAGCCAAGGCCAAAGCTCTTTATTATCCCACATCAGGACTGCTTTCACTGTTGTCTGTTTGCTGATGTCGTCTACCTGGCATCGGCTCAGTAATGAGGCAGAAAATGAGGAGGATCAAGATCAATTAACACATGCCCCACAGATGTTCATTGCTATCTACAGTGAAGACAGCATCTGAGGACTTCCCAGCAGCTGTTTCCTTTTACAGCAAAAAGAAGCCCTTCCAGTGCAGAAATCAGGCTGGCCTTAAGCCAGCGAAGGCGATAGTGCTTTCAAAGACAAAGGACAATCAGAGTTTTTTTAATCCTGAAATGACTGAATTCTGATCAGTGCTTTTGAATACAGGAAATGGGCTAAGAAATCCAGTTTCAATGGTCTCCATCTACCTAGTGCTTATGAATGGGCCTGGGAAGGGATGTTTGCAGAACCCAAATCCAGAAAGATCATTTCAAATGAAAAACTATAATATTAATGGCTTGTAGCTATTAAAGACAGTCTATGCTCTACTATCCATGCTATGCATTTTCCCTAGTATCTTCAAAGCTAGTAATCTCAACCACTTCAGAATAAAATTAAGACCCTTTACTTGTTTCAGTATTCAACCAAAATGTCCAATGACCACCCCAAGTGAGCACTGGAACAGCAGAGGCTAAGAATTTGAGTTTCAGGATGAAAATAGGTTTGTTTTGAAAAAGTGATGGTAGGTTTGAGATAAAGCAACACAAAATCACTCAAAATAGGTCAAGCAATAAATGAGGAGGGATTGGGGCTAGTTTATGGTACAGAAAAACAAGTAATGACTGGGACTTTCAAAAGGGGTTATACCTGAAGACAGAAAGCCAGCCACGTGTTTCTTCATCCATTCTTCCTTTTGTCACCTGGTCTCAGCTCTACCTCTTTCTGCATGTCTGCTCTGTTTTCACTCCCTTTCCAAACCAGCTGTCCCCACATGGCTGCTGACACCTCCACAGTATACCACTTCCCAGTTCAAACAACCAATCCAAAATGACAAAAATCACAGCTTAGCAATTAGAATCTCCCAGAAGAGAATGTGACTGGCTCCATTTGTTAGCTGCCTATGAAATCCTGCTATTCTCCCTTCATTTCAACCAAACCATGGGCCCAGAAACCTGGTGGCCAACATACCTTCTCCTGAGATGGGGGATACGCTATAGATATTAAAAACCTCTCATACTTGTGGAGGATTTAGAGTCAGACTGAATACAATGTATAGCTCTTACCGACTCAACCACTTACCAACTCTGTAACAGTACAAATTCCTTAACACTCCTGACTCTCTGCTTTCCCCTCTAATAAAGGGTACCCCACTCACCCTAATTAGTTCATTGTATCATGAAGAGTCAACAAAACCTAGCCTTAGAACAGTGCTCACCAAGCGCTGACGATTACCATTTTAAGTGCCAGTGAAGAAAACTTCTTGCTAAGGTGGACAAGGCAGGGGACATGATCTCCATTTGACAGATACAGACACTAAGGTTTGGGGAGTTTTAGTGATTACCCAATCTTTGCATAAAATGTAAGCAACTGAACTAGGACTGGATCTCACAGTGCTTCCCATATACCGTGCTGGAAACTCAGAGAGAGAATCACTTCTGTGGCAAATGGTGAGCAGAGGCTGAGGAAGGGTGGGGTGGGTCTCTGATGAACACCCGAATTTACTCACACTATTCAAATTCTCTCAGGGGAGACTCTGGATGCCTTCTCTTTTGCAGCTTTTCCATTTTGGTTGTCACTATGAGCCTTTAGACCATAGGCTATTGGGATGAAAGTCTCTACTCTACAGTGACAAATCAAAAGAAATACTAAGAATACATTTTTTTCATGTAGAGGTCAGTCAATTCTTGTGCTTCATCTTTTCCAAATAAAGTTCTCCTAAAATAAACACTGATGAAGTGGGCTCAAGAGCATTGAGCAAACACAGGGAAATGAGGGAATGAGGATTTTAAATTCTTCAAACAGAAGAATTTAAACCAGAGGGTTTTGAAAACGTTAATGGAAACGATCAAACCATTTTAATGAAGCAGCCTTGTGCTGGAGGAGCACACACCTCCTCCCCGTGGCTCTTTCGTCCATTCCCTGTGATCGCATGCTGTGCAGGAGGTCAGGATGAAGCAATGAGTGCAAGGAAGGAAGGGCGACACGCTGAGGATATTGGCTAGGTCGACACTTGCCCCATAACCACGGTTCAGCACCAGCCCAACAAAAAATTAAACTGCATTAGCTATTTATGCAAAAAGTTATGCTATAATTTACCAGGCCTGAGAATTAGAAGGAGACAGCAGTGAGGTATCATCAATAAATATGGGGCTACAAAGCACTCGGAGTTCTAAACACTAGACCAGTGATGAAATGGGTGACGTTAGGACATTTGCGAGCTTAGGTGACCTCCTTTGTAGATTGAAAGAACAATCAAAATGTCAGTGTGCCAAGGGCTGTGTAAAGCCAGGGTGAATGCATTCAGTGCCAATGGTCAAAAGGGTCCAGATCTGTGGGTGGGGCAGACAGCAGTAGGAAGCTGCTAGCCCAGGCAATGGTCCTTCGGTCAGGCAGTGCTTGCAGAGTAACCCCAGTGAGAGGTCGCCAGTCTCCTCCTAGACTAACTGAGAAATTAGATGGGACTGGGGCCACAGGTGAAGAAGTCTGTAGTACAATGAGAGAGCCTGAGAAAGACAGAAGCATTGGGGACACAAAAGAGAATTATGGAGGCACAAGGCATAATAACACACCTAGAAGAGCATGCGCTTGTATAAGCTGCAAATTCAAAGTCCGACTGTGCTCTAGGTCTTGGGGTGGTGGTTCTCCTTCTGGGGATGAGGTAGGATAGCTGCCCCCCCCCCCCCCCCGAAGCCGAGTATAGCCACATGGTTTGCCTTGGCTAATGGAAGGATGGAAGTGATGTGCATCACATGTGAATAAACCTTTAAGAGCATATCCCCCTCCTGCTGCTGTAGAGATGGTAGAAATACATGTTAGGACAGAGCATACATCACTATGGGTCCCTGAAAGACCATGGTGAGCAGAGCTCCTCTGATGAACTGCACTAAACATCCAACATAACTCAGAATTCAATTCTGATCCTGAGCTACTATCTCTCTACCCCTTTTTTGAGAAGTAGACAGAAACATGGGTTTGAGGAATCAAAACTATTGGATTTTAATCCCAATTTTACTTTGGTTAAATCATTTAATGTTTCTCAGCCCCAAAACTAAAGAAAATAATACTTTCTTTATAATGTCTTTTAGATTTAAATTTATGTGATGTGTGAAGCACTTAGCTGAAGCTTGGGACTCAGTAAATACTACTTCATTGTATCTTTTCTCTTAACCTAATTTTTTTCCAGTATGACTGGTTCAGAGGATCTTAGACCAGCTTTCTCCTCTTCTAAATAAGCAGAGCCTAAATGATTTTTTTTTTCATAACTGAAATGATTGCAATTTTTTTAACATAGGATCTTGTATTACTTAGGAACTTCTTACTTATTCACAAAAGAATTAAGATAAGTATATTCTTCACAAATCTCAACATGCCAGCAAATCTTATCAAACCATAGCTACAACTCAGCTACAATAGCTATCGCTTTTTGTGAAAGAGTGGTACAGCTGTAGAAAAAAAATTTACAAAGAATTTTCATAGGAGTCTTATAGTATTTTTCATGGGATATTAAGGATGGATAGGTTAGTATGAGGAAAAAAAAAAAAGTGAGACCTTGAAATGAGCCAAACCAAACAAACAAAAAAAATGAGTGTCCTGTCTAGCTCACCCTTCCAAGATATCTCAGCTTTTCATTGCCTTTGACCTATTTTACAGTTCTGTAAATTGTAAAAAACTGATAATATTGCAAATAATTCTTGAAAATCAACTGTGTTTAATGGAATGTAACCAATTATTGCTCTGTGGATAGACCCATTCTACACCAATCTGTAAATTCACTTTAAAATTCTCAATTCCTTATAGGTGCCTCTGCTCTTTGAAAAATCTCCTTTAAACCAATTATAACATTTTAGCTATCTCTGACACATGTTCATTTTATATTTGTATAAGAGGCACAATTTTAACATTTCTTAGAAAGTATTCTTTAATATTTTTAAAGACAGTTTGCTCTTCTGACTTTGACTGGAGATAAAGGGAAAATGAAAGAACGCATATTATTTTTTTTAAGGCTTTTGACTCTAAAGAAATATCAAAGATTGCCATTTTCCTTTCTTCACCTCTAACAAGAATGAAAAATATTAATGTTGGGGAAAATCTCAAGCTAGATCTTTGGGTTTACAGTGAAGCTGCATGAGATCAAGAAAAGAAGATTATATAGTTAAAGTCTCGGAGAAATTCACACAGTTAAAGGTGTTTTAGTTTTACGTATCTTTAAAACAAGTATAGGCAGAGGGTTTACTTTGTAAGTCGAGTATTTGCTCCTTCTTCTGGGTTCTAGATCATTTTCGTACAGGATCTCTCTGGACCAGGGTTTCGTAAATGGATTAGGGGAGGACATCTGGTTTAACAGAGTGGGATGGTCCAATGTGATTTCCTCCAAGGAGGCAGGCAGCCAGCCCCACTGTGGGTCTTTCCATTATCCATAGTGTCTCTCTTGCTCAATGATATGCAGCTGAAGAAATTGTTTGGGAGAAATGAGACCCCGGGGAAAACAAAAGGAAATTCAACATTGTAAAATAAGAGACCTTCATGGTCTTTCCAACCAATCAGAGTAAAATAAACAAGGTCATGAGGAGAACACAAAAATCTGTCTGGAAAATCCAGTATATTCCCAGAAATGTCGTTTTTTTCCAAGATCGATGAACTAATTTTTTAATATAGTAACTGACACATTAATAAAGAACTTCATAGGATTAAATGTATTTCTTAAGTCTTAAAGGAAATAAACAATCACATATTTATAACTGAGAAATGATAAGGGTATAAGGAGAGAGGACCAAAAAATAGTTTCAGAAGAATAAACTGAAAATGAAGGAAAATTTCATTACTTTTTAATTTTTTTACTTATCCAGAAAAATGACAGCTATATTCTAAGATGTGGTATTAGTAACAGGAGTCCTACGTTTTATTATTATTTTGTATTTTATATTTTCTCCATTAAATCCAGGATGTTAAACTATCTTTAAAATAATTTATCGCTAATGGCCATTGAAAACTCATGTAATACTCCCAGGGACATGTTCATTACATACAACTTACTGAGTCTGGAGATAAGTACCTGCGAAACCTTCACTACCATCACTGCCATAAACATACCCCTCCCCTCTCAATGTCTCCTCCTGTCCTATTTATTTTTATTATTGTTATTGTTATTATTATATTACTATGATTTTATGTGTGATAAAAACACAACATAATACTACCCTTCTAGCAAATTTTTAAAAAGACAATATGATATTGTTTACTATAGATACTTTCTGTACAGCGGATCTCCAGGACTTCTTCATTTAGTATCGCTAAAACTTTGTGTACCTTTGGCTGCTGCCTCCCTGTTGTCTCTTCCCCCCAGCCTCTGGAAAACACCATTCTATCCTCTACTTCTATGAGTTTAACTATTTCACATTTCTCATATAAGTGATATCACATAGTATATGTCCTTTGGTGTCTGACTTATTCCATGTGGCACAATGTCCTCCAGGTTTGTCTATGTTATTGCAAATTGCAATATTTCTTTCTTTATCAGGGCTGAATCATATTCCATTGTATGTATATCCCACAGTCTGTTTATCTAGTTATCCTTTCATGTCTTGGCTATTGCAAATAATACTGACATGAGCATGGCAGTGTAGATGTCTCTTTGAGATCCTAATTTCAATTCTTTTGGATATATACTCAAAAGTGGCATTGCTCGATTGTATAACAGCTGTATTTTCAATTGGTTTGAGAAAGCATCATACTGTTTTCCT
This sequence comes from Pteropus vampyrus, assembly GCF_000151845.1. Classification (NCBI taxonomy): domain Eukaryota; kingdom Metazoa; phylum Chordata; class Mammalia; order Chiroptera; family Pteropodidae; genus Pteropus; species Pteropus vampyrus. The sequence continues at coordinate 2,834,209 of NW_011888815.1, read as the reverse complement.
TAGTGGCTGCACCAATTTATATTATCCCACAACAGTATACAAATGTTGGCCATACTATACTTCCCCTTACCCTCCCCCTTCCTCTCCCCCTCCTCCTCTTCCTCCTCCTTTTTTGGATAATAACCATTCTAACAGGTATGAGGTGGTATCTCATTTTGCATTTTCCTGATAACTTGACGAGTAGTGAAGTTGAGAATTTCTGTACATCTCGCAAAAGCCAAATCACCGGAATAAGGATACACCTTTCACATTTCTTTCTCTACCATTAGCAAAGAAACTTACTCTTACTTCCCTATTTAAAAAAAAAAAATTAAAAAAACCTCTCAACCCCACTTCTCCCTTCAATGACTGTGCTATTTCTCTGCTTTCCTTGAAAATGACACTAAAAATTTATCTTTACTCAATATTTGTAATTCCTTCTTTCGATTATCTCTTGAACCCCCTCCAATCAGGATTTTGCCCCCCAGACTCCACTGAACATGCTCTTGTCAAGGCCATGCCTACATGGGTTGGTTAATTCTTGGCCTATCAGCACTTTTGACAGAGTCCATCAGTCTCTGCTTCCTACAGCTCCTTCTTCCATCTACCACTCTCTTCTGCTTTCCTTCTATCTCGCTGTCTGCTCCCGCTCGGTCACTCTTTTTCTTTCCTTGTCTTGCTGACTTTTGATCTGTAGAGCATCCTGGAATGCAAACTTCAGGCTTCATCTCTCTCCTGTCTTCAAGAATTCCCTGAGTGAACTCATTCCTTTCACGGCTTCATGTTCCATCAAAGTGCCATGTGGCTCAGTTGCTGGTGAGGGCCCTCTTTCTGGCTTGCAGGTGGCTGGCTCCCTTCTCTCTGTGTCCTCTCACATGGTCTTTTCTTGGTATGTGCACATGGAGAACAATCTCTTTTTCTTCCTCTTCTTCTAAGGCCACCAATATTATTGGATTAGAACCTAATTTAACTGTGATTACCTCCAAAAGCCCTATCTCTACAACTGTCACATTGGGGTTTAGGACTTCAACATATGAATTTTAGAGGACATAATTCAGTCTGTAACAGGGACTCTAATCCAAGACCTTCCCTGCTACCTGAAATCCAGCCACGAGCTGGCCTCCCCTCCCTCTACTCCTTCTCCAGGGACTGGAAGAACAAATGTCCCCATGCTGGGTCTTAGCAATGGGAACAGAGTCAGCTTTTCAGAGTTGTAGGACAATAATGGAGCTAGTTAGGGTTGCCAGGGTCAGGGCCTATAGGTATATGTGTCACCTCGCCATCAGAACTCTGACCTCTAGTTTTCCTTTCCAGCCTAGATCCTGGAGGTCAGATGCTAGATCTATAACAACTGAAGAACTATGGCCACAGCCAGGACCACTGTCCTTACAGCTGAAACACACACAATTCCAACGATAATAAATACCCTTTCTATTAAAAGTAATAATTCTCCTTTTGTTTGAGAAATAGTCCTTTGGGATTTCTGCTTTTGCTCTCAGCAATTTCATATGAGGAAAATTGAATCCACATGTGCTGGAGAGAAGGAGGTAGGCTAAGTAATTAGATGGATCTCAGTCTCCTAGCAGCCAGGTTAAAGATAGGAAAGGAGGCTTGGGCTTTGTACTACAAACTCTTCCTTTTGTTGGGACCACTGAAGACCTATGGATTATTCATTTCTCCTCTTTGTGCCTCTTTCCCAGAACCACTGGTCCAGTGTTTAATTATCCCAGGATCTCATTCGCAGTTGGCAAATACCTTATCCCAAGTGTTAACCACTCGAGGTTTAATCTGTGCCCTCATTAACTAGAGGGGATGGGACTCTATTGAAATTAATTTCTAATAGTAGGTAAATAGGAAAGATATTTGAATGTGAGTAAATATACATAAATATTTATTTTTTAAACCCGAGACTACTTTTTTGTGTTCCATAAATCATTCACTATATACAGCTTATTTCTCTCATGTATAAGTTTGGCCCACATATAGACTCTCATTAAATATCAAGTTCAATTATTTCTTTTCCAGCAGTACAGCAAAATGGTTAAGTGAAAGGCATCTATATTGTCGTTATAGGTCACAGCCTCTACTGCTTTCTGATCACTGGACAATTAACATCGCTAAGTCTAGGTTTCCTGGTCTATAAAACAGACAACATAATAATACTTAACTAAGTGTCTTCTGAGACCTGGAGGTGATTCATATGCCAGCATTATCATGGTGCCTCGTATGTAGCAAATGCCCAATAAATGTTAGTAGTTTCACATCTCTTTGAATCCATTTAAGAGCTGTAAAATGGGGATAATATTTATACTTACATCACGGATTGCTATATGATTACATGAATACATGTACATGTACGAGAATGTAAAACATTTTCTGACCATAGTATATATTTCATAATAATTAGATATTATTCTTTTCCTGCTTTGTCTTGTTCTTGCTCAACTGACTCATTAGTTTTTAATATACTCTGTTTCTCTTAAAAAATTATAAATGATAAATGAATGTGTTTTTTGTAGTTAAAGGATCTCTTGGGTTTCTTTTCCCAGATCTTTCTAAAGCAGTGACTATCAAACCTAAGTATTACCAGCTGATGATAAGAATGAATACTTTTTGCTCTGAACATAATTTGAGAAAATTATGCTCAGCTCCCACTTTCACCCTCAAATGCTTACATTGGGCAAAGCCCCTCTTGGACAGATTGTATACTAAAATTAAAATTACCTTTCAAGACTTGAGGACACAATTCACCAGTAGGAAAGATGATTTTAGGAGTTATTAAGGGGAAAGCCTGCTTTCCTATTAGAATGTCTGTATTTCAAAAATTAAAAGTATTTCTGTGAAAAAAGTTTTAAGAGTATCTCAAGAACAAGAATCAACTTTATTTAATATCTGGAATTTAACTGGCTTCGTATGACTAATTTATGCAGATTCTGTGACCAATTGCTTTTAAATTTATAAAGCTAAGGCAGGAGAATTGGTTACTGTTTCTACTGGAAGGCAAATATGGCAGGATTGACTAGATATGACAGATGGATTTTATTAAATTTACAAGTCTAAGTGAAACGGCTAGTTACAATGGAAAGTCTTAACAATCTGAAACATAAATGATATTTTCATTAACCATGGATGAAAGAGAATTTAGAATATAAATTGTCTTAAAATATCATCACCTAAAGTGTCATGGACTGGTACATAGGAATGTTAAAACATCTATTCTAGACATGTTTCCCTCAGATAAGCTACAATATTTCGATCATCTTAACTCTCTGCAGTTTTCTGCATGCCCCTTGACTGACAGAGTTAGGGAAGAGTGGTGGCCAGTCTGTCAGATGCTCCATAGAGTCAAGGTGAGGGCCAAGTTTTACCTCAACCAATGGACAATTCTTCAAGGGTCCTTACAAAGTAGAGAGTCAAGTAGAAAGCTAAGACTGGTAAATCAGAAGGGGGATCTGAATGGATCACTCAATCAAAGAGCTGGACCCACATAAGGTATCAATATTTAATCTTAATATACAGAGCCAGGGGTCATATATTTAGGGAGCTAAAGAAGCAAGGAGCAACATGTCAGGTGGGGGTGGGGTGCCAGGTTGGATGAAATATGAGAAATAATATTGCTTGTGGCTGGCTTCTGGCATTCTGTATGACTCTCTCATGTTTTATGAACCAGAAATGGAACTGAGATCATCTTGTAAATGTAATCCTCTGAATGGTAGACAGTGTATCCTTGTTCTAACCAGGAATTACTATAACCATATCTCTTAATTGTGTTCATTTCTATTTCATATAGTAAGAATTAACCGCAGATACCAAAAAAAAGATAAAACATAAAGTTATACATATATTTAATAGCCTCCTGCCATCTTTACTTGAGAAATCATACCTTTCACAAACTCCCCAAAGATAGGGAATGTGATTTATTCACCTATGTAGATGTCACAGTCCTAAGTAGTACCTGAATTTTACTTATTAAATGAATAAAGAATAGTTATAGATGGTAGGATTGAGTTATCTGTATCAAAGTATAAGCAATTATTTTTACTGTGCAAGTTATTTTTTTTTATTGTGGGTAAGGAGCATGTGCTACAATCTTTGCATAACACACATGGCATACACAAAATCAATATGTATAAAACACATACAAATCAAATTATTTTAAGAAATAATTTGAAAATATTGTTACAGTTATCTAACATAAGGATAAGGCTATTTTTGCTTCCCATTATAGTCAGTCCATAAACCTATGCGTAGAGAATTAAAAGGGAGTAACATCTGGAAGACCAAATATTTTTGTGGTCTTTGTTGGCTTGGCCAAGAGAAGGTTTTTCTAACTTGACATGGGAAAGCTTTCATGTAAACAGCAACAGTAATATGAGTCCGTGACTGAGTGAAATTCCCATGTATAGGAAAGAGACATAATAAGGAAGCGACAAGTTATACAGGAAGCTGAGTTAATTGATTGTATTCATATGGGACAGGGTGAGAGCTAAATTTATTTTGAAACATTCAAATTTTAATGATAGCCAGGAGACTAAACATTTATCTGTTAACTTTCTATTGCGGTTTTTAAAAATCCTCTTGGTTATGTATAAATATTCTTTTATCCTAAAACTATTAAAACTATTTTTCTCTCCATTTATTAATAAAGAACTGGTTTCTTTATGGACTAATGGGATCATTACCCTTCTGATAAATGAAGCAAGGAGGGAGAAGTGTGGACTTTCACTTCATTTCTCAGTTCTCAGAACTTCATGGTCTTTCTCTATATCAGTATTTAAGTGTCATCAGAACCATCATCTTTAAATTACTGCGGATTTCATTTTCTATTAGAAATTATTTCAATCAAATAAATTAAAGAAATGCTACCCACTCCCCTTTCATCAGGCCTCTGAATCAACGCTCACGTATGAAAACACATGGGATTTTTGGACTTAATTATCCCTTCATTTTGCTCCATGAATTTTGTTTTCCATCCATTTTTTTCAACATTCCCCCTATACTCGGGACATGTAGGTCTCCTCTCTATCCTGAAAACATATACTCTTACTTCAAGTATCTTACTTCATATATCTTCATCCATTCATCCACCAATGGGTACTTAGGTTGTTCCATATCTTGGCTATTGTAAATAATGCTGCAGTGAACATGGGGTGCATGTATCTTTTCAAGTTAGTGTTTTTGTTTTCTTTAGATAAGTATTCGGAAGTGGAATTGCTGGATCGTATTGTAATTATATTTTTACGTTTTAAGGAACCTCTGTACTGTTTTCCATAGTGGTTGCACCAGTTCTCACTGACAGTGCATAAGGGTTCCCTTTTCTCCACATCCTCACCAACACTTATTTCTCATTTTTTAGTAATAGCCATTTTAACAGGTGTGATATTTCACTGTGGTTCTGATTTACATTTCTCTGATGATTAGTGTTATTGAGCATCTTTTCATGTGCCTGTTGGCTATCTCAATAAAGAGAGAGACATTCCATGTTCATAAATTGGAAGACCCAGTATTTTTAAGATGGTAATTCTCTCTAAATTGATCTATATATTTAATATAATTGTTACTAAAATCCCAGAAAGTATCTTTATAGAAATTTATAAGCTTATTCTGAAATTCGCATGAAAAGTAAGGTGTTTTGTTTGTTTGTTTTTTGTTTTGTTTTGTATTTTTGTTTTTGTTTTTTCGTTTTGTTTTGTTTTGTTTTTAATTTGGACATGTCTCCATCACTCTTTGAGCACTTCATAGCTTTCCAGGTTCAAACTATATTTTTCCTGAGTCGGTCCTTGGTGGCTAATGGTATTTAAAATCAGAAGCCATTTGTTTTTCTTTATTGACTCCCTGCTCCAATCAATCAGAACTCTAAAGAATGCTGAATCTACAATAAATATCTCCGATAAGTGCTGGTGAGATGAAATCTCATCATAATTATCTGGGGACACTTGAGATTCCTGTGACGAATATGCTGGCGAACCAAAGCGACAAGGAGGAGGCCTCTGACCCTAACTTGTATTGCTTCACTGGGTCACCTACACAGTCACATTCACTCTCTTCAACTGTAAAAATAATTACCTGCTTCCTAAGAGTTCTCGGAAAATTAATTTGCTAATACCTTTAAAGAGGCTTGAGGATCAAAAGTTCTATGTATATGCTAATATTATTATCTCAAATGGTGCTCTTGCTCCAGACTGAAACCTAGATGACTAAATCACAGCATCATTATGAAACCAGATACGACTCACAATTACTCTAATGCCCAAGCAACACAAATCCTAAGGGTGACACTGCAAAAGAAACATGCAAGAAACAGACTAGCATAAATGGTTCCCTGATCCTCAAAATCCAGGTGTGCATTTAGTTGAACCAACATTCACTGACTCTGTCACACCTATCTATTATGTATAAACTACTGGGCTTAGCCCCATTTTCTAATTCTGTTTCACTTTATCGCTCTCTATTATTAATTCTGAACTTGGAATAATCTCTCTCCAAGGGAAAATTAAAGTGTGCAGAAGGGAGAATTATGTCATGTCAAAGAGAATCTGATGTAGACAATGAGGAGCTCTGGGTTCAAGCCTTGCTAATAATGAGGACTGATCCTAGGTGAGACAAGTCACCTCTCTGTGACTTTAGTCACCAATCGCACAGAGAAGAAGCAATGCTGTGGCTCTGGCTGCATAGGTGATGGGTGATGCATGAAGAATTCCAGAGACTATAGTAAGGGGCAGGATATAATGGACAAGTGACAGAGAAGGAGGCGGGAATGGGTGCACTGTAAAGAGTGACTCTGAAGCCCCCTCTGGGTCGATCTTTAGTTTTTAACCACCTATATAGTCATGAGAATAGATAGAGGATGGAGACTTAGGGATATCA
>NW_011888815.1:2824988-2827313 GCF_000151845.1 Pteropus vampyrus | reverse complement strand
AAGCCCCTCTTGGACAGATTGTATACTAAAATTAAAATTACCTTTCAAGACTTGAGGACACAATTCACCAGTAGGAAAGATGATTTTAGGAGTTATTAAGGGGAAAGCCTGCTTTCCTATTAGAATGTCTGTATTTCAAAAATTAAAAGTATTTCTGTGAAAAAAGTTTTAAGAGTATCTCAAGAACAAGAATCAACTTTATTTAATATCTGGAATTTAACTGGCTTCGTATGACTAATTTATGCAGATTCTGTGACCAATTGCTTTTAAATTTATAAAGCTAAGGCAGGAGAATTGGTTACTGTTTCTACTGGAAGGCAAATATGGCAGGATTGACTAGATATGACAGATGGATTTTATTAAATTTACAAGTCTAAGTGAAACGGCTAGTTACAATGGAAAGTCTTAACAATCTGAAACATAAATGATATTTTCATTAACCATGGATGAAAGAGAATTTAGAATATAAATTGTCTTAAAATATCATCACCTAAAGTGTCATGGACTGGTACATAGGAATGTTAAAACATCTATTCTAGACATGTTTCCCTCAGATAAGCTACAATATTTCGATCATCTTAACTCTCTGCAGTTTTCTGCATGCCCCTTGACTGACAGAGTTAGGGAAGAGTGGTGGCCAGTCTGTCAGATGCTCCATAGAGTCAAGGTGAGGGCCAAGTTTTACCTCAACCAATGGACAATTCTTCAAGGGTCCTTACAAAGTAGAGAGTCAAGTAGAAAGCTAAGACTGGTAAATCAGAAGGGGGATCTGAATGGATCACTCAATCAAAGAGCTGGACCCAGATAAGGTATCAATATTTAATCTTAATATACAGAGCCAGGGGTCATATATTTAGGGAGCTAAAGAAGCAAGGAGCAACATGTCAGGTGGGGGTGGGGTGCCAGGTTGGATGAAATATGAGAAATAATATTGCTTGTGGCTGGCTTCTGGCATTCTGTATGACTCTCTCATGTTTTATGAACCAGAAATGGAACTGAGATCATCTTGTAAATGTAATCCTCTGAATGGTAGACAGTGTATCCTTGTTCTAACCAGGAATTACTATAACCATATCTCTTAATTGTGTTCATTTCTATTTCATATAGTAAGAATTAACCGCAGATACCAAAAAAAAGATAAAACATAAAGTTATACATATATTTAATAGCCTCCTGCCATCTTTACTTGAGAAATCATACCTTTCACAAACTCCCCAAAGATAGGGAATGTGATTTATTCACCTATGTAGATGTCACAGTCCTAAATAGTACCTGAATTTTACTTATTAAATGAATAAAGAATAGTTATAGATGGTAGGATTGAGTTATCTGTATCAAAGTATAAGCAATTATTTTTACTGTGCAAGTTATTTTTTTTTATTGTGGGTAAGGAGCATGTGCTACAATCTTTGCATAACACACATGGCATACACAAAATCAATATGTATAAAACACATACAAATCAAATTATTTTAAGAAATAATTTGAAAATATTGTTACAGTTATCTAACATAAGGATAAGGCTATTTTTGCTTCCCATTATAGTCAGTCCATAAACCTATGCGTAGAGAATTAAAAGGGAGTAACATCTGGAAGACCAAATATTTTTGTGGTCTTTGTTGGCTTGGCCAAGAGAAGGTTTTTCTAACTTGACATGGGAAAGCTTTCATGTAAACAGCAACAGTAATATGAGTCCGTGACTGAGTGAAATTCCCATGTATAGGAAAGAGACATAATAAGGAAGCGACAAGTTATACAGGAAGCTGAGTTAATTGATTGTATTCATATGGGACAGGGTGAGAGCTAAATTTATTTTGAAACATTCAAATTTTAATGATAGCCAGGAGACTAAACATTTATCTGTTAACTTTCTATTGCGGTTTTTAAAAATCCTCTTGGTTATGTATAAATATTCTTTTATCCTAAAACTATTAAAACTATTTTTCTCTCCATTTATTAATAAAGAACTGGTTTCTTTATGGACTAATGGGATCATTACCCTTCTGATAAATGAAGCAAGGAGGGAGAAGTGTGGACTTTCACTTCATTTCTCAGTTCTCAGAACTTCATGGTCTTTCTCTATATCAGTATTTAAGTGTCATCAGAACCATCATCTTTAAATTACTGCGGATTTCATTTTCTATTAGAAATTATTTCAATCAAATAAATTAAAGAAATGCTACCCACTCCCCTTTCATCAGGCCTCTGAATCAACGCTCACGTATGAAAACACATGGGATTTTTGGACTTAATTATCCCTTCATTTTGCTCCATGAATTTTGTTTTCCATCCATTTTTTTCAACATTCCCCCTATACTCGGGACA
>NW_011888815.1:2819765-2822463 GCF_000151845.1 Pteropus vampyrus | reverse complement strand
AACCACGAAGCCCACCCACAGACTCATAAGAGATGCCGACTCGTTGTTCAGTGCTGGAGCGGTGGGAGTAGAAAGCTGAGACCAAGGGTCTCTAATGGAAATGCTTATTGAGCACTTATTATGGGTCAGGCACTTGTCCAAGCCCCTTCAATATGATAATTCATGGAAACCTCTTAACAACCCTATGGGTTAAGTACCATTCTTATTTCTGTTTAACAGATGGGAAAACTGAGTCAGACAGGGCTTAATAACTTGCCAATGCTTTTGCATATACTAAGTGGCACAGCCAGGATTCAGTCTCATGTAGTTTTGGCTCTGAAGTCTATGTTTTAATCCCTATACGATGCTACATACACATGGTGGGCATTTTCCCAGTGGCCTGGAGGGCATCTCTCTGGTTTCTGAATGTTTGCAGATGTCATTGGGCATGTGCGGCAATAACCTCTTATGCACTGAAAGCTGTCCAGCAGTCTCGTGTCAGAAGAAACCAGTAAGCCTCCTTTCAGAAGGCCGTTGGACTATGGGTGTGTTTTTAGAATGCTGAAAGACCATTACCAAGCCTGAGTATCCCTCCTGGATACGTGCTTTGCTTGGGAGATGTTGCAAAGTTGTAGAGTCCAGACCTGTACGCCTGGGATAGATACAAGGGCAGGGCTTGTGTCACCAAACGTGTTTGTCTGGAATTTCAGAACAGGTCACCTTAAAGCAGTGAGTCAGTAATGCAGGGAACAGCCGCACATTTTCCCAATGTACAGACCAGAGAGAGAGTCACAGCTGTAATGTGATCAGATCTGACAACAGTACAAATGAAGTGCCAAAAGCAATTACCGTCTATACACAGACAGATAAACAGCAGCCACCTTCAGGATTGGACCCAGGCAATCGAGAAAGGGAAATTCTAAAGGAAATGTGGTGCTAAAGTGTCAAACCTAGACAATGAGTTTCTTTCTTAAGACAATGACAAAAAGACTCCTGATAAAGAATGAAATATCCCATTATGCTGGGATAATTGTAATGAGTAATATATCCCTCTTCATTGAACTATCAATGAACATCATCTTTTATAGAGTGGAAAACAGAATTGCAGATATGAAAATGTGAAGAAGCTAAAATTAGGGACTGGCTTATTTGGATAAAGTTCCATCGTTTATTGATGAAAGTTAATAACCATGAGGTGTTTTTGTGTCCCCTCTTATTTTAAAATAACAGTGGGACATTCATTGAATGCAATCCAAACTTCTCAAGGAATTGCCCTGGTTAATATGTTTAAACTCGCACCATTGAGAGTTTTACTTTAAAAACTGAAACCACTTCTGAAGATAGAAATTGAAGAGTTGAGCCCAAAGTAGATGCATCAGCAAGAGTATTTCCAGCTTACAACACACATTGTAATTCTGTATAGTAGTAATAAGGCAACTCTAGGTCTCTCTGTAAATATGACTAAGTAGAAAGATACCTCTGGCTCAGGAAGGATTCTATGTGTCAGTAACTCCAGCTATTCCTTAAGAATCTTTGAAAATATGGGTGTCAGGGTAAACACTGGAAGAAATAAATAAAAATAACAGCAGCCAGAAGCTTTAAGTCTTTATTTACTACATGGTTAGCAATATGAATAATAGCTTACAGTTCTTGGAACAACCTAATGAAACACGTACATTTTGCATTTTAGAAAAGAAAAAAAGAAGAGGCTCAGAGAACAAGGAAGTTCTAGAAGTTCACAGCAGGTAGCACTTAGATTCACGCTCCTGCATTCCTGGGATATGTGTAAGAAACTGGATTCTTTGGCCCCATCCCACATCAACGCTCCAGGCTTAGCTCCAAATGTCTCCACAATTATGCCTTGACTTCTCTGTGCCTCCCCCCCACCCCCACCCCAAGTCACCAACACTTTCTATTATAAGTCCAGCCCTATTTCCTTTTGGAGCTACTTTTTAAAAGGGTAGGGAATTCAACAGCAAACGTAGTCCACTATCTTGAGAGAAGTAAAACTATTCTTATTTCCATGTATTGGGGAACTGGTATGCTACTATGTCTCCTATGTTTTTAATTTTTCATCATTTGTTTGATCTTTTTTTTAATTGAGCACCTGTTATGTGCAAGGTGAGATGATATGTATTAACAAATCAACAACAGACAAATGTAAATGGTCCCTGCCTTAAACGAAGAATCAGAGACAAATGTGGAACCATAAGTCGATAGTAAATCATATAAAATAGAATTCTATGATGCTATAGAGCTGCATTGTCCCATATAGTCACCAATCACCACCTATGGCTATCTAAATTTAAATCAATTAAAATAAAATGAAAAATTATTCTGTTACACTAGCTATACTTTTAAAATGCTCAATAGCAACTTTTACTCTAAACCCAGGCTGGTTTGACCGGAGCCTGACACCCTATCTCGCCCCTGCCAGATGCTTCCTTTGCCCACAGGTCCTGTGTGTAGTTTGACAGAGCACTGCTCCTTTGATGCCAAAATCTTCACCAGTGTGGGCCTCTTTTTGTTGTTATTACCAACAGCTGCTCGAGCTATATTTGAGCTCACTACAAGCTTTTGGTTTGTTCATTGGATAGCTTAGCTCTCCATAAAAGTCATCCCCTGGAGCTGGTAATTTCCCTAGCTCGTGTCCAACACACATTACCCATTCTCCTTCCTGTTTCCTGCCAGTCACTTGTGCTGAAGTCCCAGCATGCCT
>NW_011888815.1:2806571-2819167 GCF_000151845.1 Pteropus vampyrus | reverse complement strand
TGGGTGGGTGGATGGATGAATGGATGGATGGATGGATGGATGGATGGGTAGATGGATGGATGGGTAAATGGATGGATGGGTAGGTGGATGGATGGGTGGGTGGGTGGATGGATGGATGGATGGATGGATGGATGGATGGATGGATGGATGGATGGATGGATAAACAGAGATTCATGAATGTTGCAATCCTCTTTTCCAGGCACTAAGGCAAATACCCTTTCATACACTCAACCCCTCCTACTCTGACTCTTTCTAGGGAACCTTTGGCGGCTCAGCTCCTGGGCTCCTATGAGCTTCAGACAAAGTAACTGCTGGATTTAGAAAGATCAGAAAGTCATTGGCAGGAAAGTTAACCAATGTCTATGGAAGGAATTGGATGGGAATCGGGGAGGAAGACTGGAGTAGGGTGAAGGGAGGAACTTTGGTGGGAGGGTGATAGGTTGGTGTGTGAATGGGCAGGGAGACATAGAGAGATGTGAAAAGAGGACATTAATATCAATAATATTTTTTAAGTAATGTAGTAAATATTTATACCACTTTCAGTTCTTTTTCTATTCTGGTCTGATTTTTTTTTAAGCTGGATAGTATACTGAGATGCAATTGTAAAGAGTTTTACATTGGTGTTGTTCAGATGTGCAACTGATAATTTGCCCTGAAAATTTCAAAGACAAAGAATGGTTATATGCACAAAAATATTCACCCAAGTGTTACTGATAATATCAGAAATTAGACAGCATGCTGACACAGTTACAGTCCTCAACTGGCTTACAGACAACATCGACGACACCATCGCTGCTTAACCTTATTGTACTTCTAGCATGCACGATTTTTCTAAGCACTTTGCATATAATAACTCATTTAGTTTTCAGAGGAACATTGCAAGGTAGGCACTTATTATTGCCAACTTTTATACGAGAATATTGAGGCATAAACAAGTTAAGCTACTGGATGACAGTCACAAAGCTGGTGAGTTGCAGAGCTAGCATTTCAAATCCCGGCAGTCTTATTTCAGAGTCAGTGCTTTTAATCAATACACCGTGCTGCTGTTAATATTGTGTATGACAAACACTAAGCAATAAATGAGAAAAAGTCACTTATGACAAGTCATATGAAAATGCAGAACCAAAACTGTATTTGAGATGTTTTAATCACAGATACTCATAAATGCATGTGGATATGAGTAGGGTCTGGAAGGGAACTGTGTGTGGTGGTGGGGTTACGGCTGATCCACCTGATTCTTTTGAACTTTCGTTATAGTACAATATGATTTTTACAAAGGAAAGCATAAAACCGAGGTAATTAAATACAAATTTAAATTCTTATTCCATTTATTTGCATCTTTTCCATATGCTTAATTTTATATGTTTATTTGAACAGGTTTTTCCTCTTTTAAAAAATTATCACATACATCTTCAGTAGGTTTTTTTAAGATGATAATTAAATCCACATATAAACATATGGTTATGTCTAGTTACACAATTAATGTTAATATATGGCATGTAATCATCATCTAATTTGAATTATATAGCATGTGGTGACATAATTATAATATGTAATGATGGAAAGATCCTTATTTAAGCCGAGTGAAATTTATATTGGATGATTTCTAAGTAATAATTTCCTAGGTGGTTTAAGGGCTCCCTGGGGATGAGGACAGGCTGAGCTCTGCCGAGTGTTACGAAGAAAAAGGAAAACAATTTAAATACATAAGAAAATAAAGTGATGCGAAATGTGATGCTTCTTGATTTAATCAGACAGAAAAGAAAGAGATTTGCCAAAGGTTATTTTTAGACTATTTGTTAAATAAAAATGACTTTCAAGCTGAGACAAGAAATATATCACTTCGGGCTGCCATTTAAGGTTCACCTCATGGGCCCACCGAGAGCACATACATCAATCACAGATGGGCACAGAGGGAATGCACTGCAATCCTGGTCATCTTCATCCCTCGCCCTGACGTCTCCCTCCGCCCACCCAACCCCGCCGCCCCCGGCCCCACCTCTGGTCCCTCATGACTATTCTTCTGGGCCAGGCAACCTGTTACGAATGTCTCATCCTTCACAGAAAGTTCTGCTTCTGAAAAGGGCACCCCCAACTCACAGCCACAGTTGAAAGGGGGGATGTGAACTCCCCCGTGCCTCGGAGAAGGGGAGTTCTTGGGGCCCTGGCTAATGACAGGAAACGCATCAGTGGACAAAGTATCAGGTATCAAAAAAAAAAAATGAGTCTGGGAGTAATAAAACAAACTGGGGAAGGGAAAATGTAAGCTACACATGGAGGTGTCCCCTCAAGCTGAGCTATTTAAGTTGTGGCATTGCCTGCCAGGGAGGATACTCTGGGCCGCCCACATTTAATAATTGAAAATCCCACGGGCTGAAGCACTGAAGATGAGATACAGCATGACTTGTGTAATCAGAAGTGACCTTCGCACACGGAGGCGACAGAATAGTTTTGTTTTGCTTTGACTTCTTAGAACCTCAAGGGCTGCCTCCGCACTGGGGCCTAGAGGCTTGACATGGGTGTGCCCCTGGTTTTGAAGTTGTTTTGGTTGTGCTTCTCTCTCTTTAAATGAATTCTCGGGAACTCCTTAGGAAATCTGTGGCTCTTGTTGGTTCTTGCACAGTCCCAACAGCCTCCAGGTCAGCCAGGGAATTCCAGCCTCTGACTATGTCCATCTCCTCACATCATTCAGTTTACCAACAGATGTCGGCCAAACCAGAACCAGCATTCAAATCAAGGAATAGAGTGGAATGTGACTCAGGACCATGCTGAAGTAGATACTGTCATGACCTTAGGCTCTCGTGGGTCCACCCCACCCAGGACCAAACCACCCTGGGGGAGTGCAATTATTGTTTGTCATTTTCTCCTTTGGGCAGGGGCCTCAAAGCATGGCCCCTGACCACTGGAGGTCTTACAGGTTAGATGACCCTCTCCAAGGAGCATGAACAGGACCTGAGAAAGTGAGAGAAGGGTGGGAATAGCATAGCTAGGCCCCTCGTTGAGCTGGGCATTCAGGTCCTGCCAGCCCTGTGTGGTGGTGATTCCCCATGTTCCCCCTGCCCTCACACGTGCATAGCCCACCCCATTATCAACATCCCATGACCAGATTTGTTACAATGATGAAACTACATCATACTCACCCAAAGTCCGTAGTTTACATGAAGGTTCACTCTTGGTGTTGTACGTTCTATGGGTTTGGACAAATGTACAACACGGATCCATCATTACAGTATCAGTTTCACTGCTAAAATTTCTCTGCTCCACCTATTCATTCTCATCCCTTTATCCCCACCCCCAAGTAACCAGTGATCTTTTCTGTCTCCATAGTTCTGCCTTTTCCAGAACCTCGTTATAGTGTAAAATCATATAATATGTAGTCCCTCTGAATCGATTTCTTTCACTTAGTAGTATAAATTTAAAGTTCTTCGTGTACTTTCATGACTTGATAGCTCTTTTTTTTCCTTCTTCTTTTTTAGTGCTGAATAATATTTCATTATCTGGATATGCCATAGTTTATTTATCCACTCATCTACTGAAAGACATCTTGGTAGCTTCCAAGTTTTGACATTTATGAATAAAACTGCTATAACCATCCATGAGCATATTTTCGTGTGGATATAAGTTTTCAGCTCCTTTGGGTAAATACCAAGGTGCTAGACTGTACGGTAAGAGTATGTTTAGCTTTGTAAGAAACCACCAAACTGACTACTAAAGTGGCTGTATGATTTTAATCAAATTTTGATAGTCTAATGTCTGAAAAGAAACCATATTTTCCACTTGAAGTAACCTGTATGTCTGTCCCTTACCTAAGAATAGAGCAAGCCACAGGACTTGCCAAGGCAATGGGAGAAAATAATTAAGTTGCTTGACAGACTACACTTGTCCTGCTCCTGCTTGTAAAACATCGACCTTGCAAAACAAGGAGCATCCAGGAGAAACCACGTGCTCCCCATGTCACATGACTAAGCAAGTACAGGGAAGATAGATAGGTTTGAATTCTACCCCTGTTATTGTCCTTAGAAATATGTCTCGCCTTTCTAAGCCTCAGTTTATCCATCTGTCAAACAGAGATTACAATACCTGTTTTATAAGGCTATCATAAGGACTAAATGAATCAAAACAGCAAAGTATAGTCACTTAACCCAATGTAGGTAGCCAATAAATGCGATTCTAATTCTTTTTTATTATAAGGTGTGGTGGGGGGGGGGGAGATTTTATCATAAAAACTGAACCACAGAAAAGTTTTAGGACCAAAGATTTTTTTGGAAAGTTCTGCATCAGGTTTCGTAGAATAACTAAAGCTTAGGAACCATATAATTGTGTTGAACAATTAGATCGAACATGTGACTAAGTTTATGTGAATAAGTTTAAATAAATACTAACTGAAAGCCCAGCTCTGCGGGAAAAGATGTATGTCTTCCTAAGATAGGATCTCCTAAGGAAGGTCCTCTCAGAACTTCTATTTAAAAGTGGATAATAATAGCTCAAGTTTATTGAGTACTTACTGTATACCCAATGTTGTTCGAACCATCTGCTTTACAGGTGTCAATATTTCCTCCACCTCCACAGATGAGAGACTGATGGACAAAGCAGTCCAGTCACTGGCCCAAGGCAGTAATTCCATGACAAAAATAGGTTTTGTCATGAAATTGAGATAAGATTACACTCTAATCTACTACAGCACAGACCTGCCTTTTGAGACAGAGGGAGACAGGACAGGCTCATCTTAAAGTGTCAAATGAATGAAGCCTTGGGAAATTGTTTAGCAGTGACAGTCACATCTCAGGAACTGCTGCTGAATAGAAACAGAGACAACCAGACAGCTGCCTCCTGATCTGATGCCCTCCCTTTCTAGGGGCTGGCTTCCACATCCATTACGTGGATCACATTTGAAAGCAGGGCTATGCTTCTTCTAGATCCAGGCAGCTACTTTGAATACAGAAAATACTCGGCTATTCATTGCTGTCATAAATTACTCTTGGCGTGTCATGAAAGGCTGAGGATGTCGCCAAGCAGGAACCTGACAATATAGTCAAAAAGCTCCCACCTCATCCCAGCCCCAATCTGCACAATGATTATTTCTATAAAACCAGTAAAAAATATAAAAGTTAGAACGAAATTTAAATATTAAGCACAATGTTCCTGACTATATAAATGTGTATGTGTGCTTAATATATTAAGTAACAGTTGAAAGCCAGAGACTATGTCTTCAATCATATGGTAATTTGTCCCTGGAGGAAGAACTAATACATACTCATTGCTGCTCAAGAAATAGCAATATTTGCAATGTGATTGTTTTATATGTAATTTAGGTCATTTGTCAAATGAATAAATAAAATATAGTAAAACCAACTAGGAACAAATCATGTTTCATAACGGTATTAAAAACGAGCATCTGCGAGTTACACGACTCATTTAAAAAGGCTAAATTGTTGGCTGGCAATTTAAGGACATTATGTCCTGCATAGAAACATTTGCCTTGGATGGTTAATCAGGATTTTATGTTTTAACCCTATATCAGATTAGTTTTTTTTTTTTAAATTTTGATCAGACCAACTCAAATATCATTGAATATCATAATCATTTGCATATATATCCATGTTTTGTTTATTTTGATAATGATAAAGAATTTAACAAATAAATATGCCCTACAAAAACAGGCTTTCTTTCTTTAAGCTCTTAATAAAATTTTTTACTGTAGAATTCTGACTGCATTACACATATGTAACTAATGATGTTTGTGGATTGATTCACTCATTGATTCATTCACTAAATATACATTTTAAAGCTAGAAATATGTTCCAGGCACTGTGTTAGCTACAGGGGAATAAAATGATGAGCAATATAAATATCCTCTCTTGTTTAATGGAGCTTATGGTCTTGAGTAAGAGCTGGCAAACTTTTTTCTGTAAAGAGCCAGGTATTGCAGGCTTTGGGGGCTGTACAGTCCCTGTTGCAACTACTTAAATCTGCAGTTATAGTACAAAAGCAGCCATGGATGATAATTAAATGAATGAGCCCTTCACAGAGCTGTGGTCCTATCCAAGGAGCCAGCTGGGTACATGAAGTAACTCTGTGAACTCTGAACTGCAAATTATAATTGGGAAATGGAAACTGTCTTGCTGTACCTAACTCAACCATTGTTTCCTGATCTCTGCTCTCAAGGGTGACTCTAGGGATTGAGGTTTGAAGTCAAAAATCCCTATCATTTTTTAAAAATCTCTATCATTTTAACGTAGGATAAATTCTACTGAAGTTAACAGGGTTCCATTCTTATCCGTCTCCTTATCCCACTGGTTTTCATGTCATCCACATTGTAGGTGGCATTCTCATGATGATTCTTCTGACACTTCCTCTGGATTTATGACATAGCGTCCTGATCTTTGCCTTTTGCTACACAGATCTGCAAAGTCTTGCCTCTACTGGTTAATGTAGCATCAGGCCAACCTTGGTGAATAAAGGACCAAGCTCTCGTTCCTCAGGTTGGGCTCAGCTGCACTAAACCTGGTGTGTTCCAATTTGGACATGTACTCAATCTCTCCATCCTAGTTTCTTGACCTCTACTGGCAAATATCCAACTGAACAAGCAGCAAACTGCCTTGACTTTTGCAAGCTCTTTTGGCCAGAAACTGTCTACAAGCAGTGATTGTCAAAGCAGACAGGTGATCCAGTGATTTTAGCTGCTTGGCACATTAAATTTATAGAGCCTTATTCTCCAGTTCTTCAATTGAGCATATGGGAGACAGACAGAAGATGGCCTAATAGCCTCTGTCATTAAAATTTCTGTCTGTGTGAGCTCACAAAGCCCCTTGTCTCTGTTTTAAGCTGGGTCCTGCATTTCGGCATAGCTGTTGGCAGCAAGACAAAGTTGAGTCCCTGCAGCTGGTCCTCAAATATGCTGTGCTCCAAACCCTCAGTTGGAGAATTGGAAATTGGTCACAATAAAGAGCATCTGCTATTTGGATTCCCACAAGGCAATATTATAAAATATCTGCTTGTCAAATTGTATGTGGGTTGATTATACGTGTATTCATTACTCTGCCACTGCCCTGAAAAAAAAAATGGGTCAAAAAATAAATAAAACTATTTGATTGAGTTTTAAAAGAATCTACCATGTGGGTGTTCTTTTTAAATTAATGAAGCTAATTTTAAATATTAAAGCTTTAGAATAAGGAAAATAAAGACCTAGTCTGCAGAGAAGAAAATATATATATATATAACAAAAGCTCCTATCCAGAAGACTTTGTAAACTGCTGCTAATGGGAAAGGTAAAAGGAGGCAAGTGGGAGATAAAAAGCATGTTTTGGAGATTGATCTTTAAAGAGAGAGACTTCTGATGTCTGCAGAAATGTGTATTCCAGAGACCAGAGAAGTGAAATTATTTACTAATTGTGTGATAATGTATCATTTTCTCTCAGCATCAAACTCTAATGTGATGTCTGAGCATTTACATTCTATCTTACCAGGAAAGGTTTCAATATGTGACTTTTGGATGCAACAAGGTGTTACATGGTACAAAGGGAAATTCACAAGGGGCCTGCTAATACTTCACAGTCAAGATGACACCTGGAGCAGCACGAAGAGCCCTGAATTAATTTTAAAATGGCATTAAAAATCCAGTTACTGTGTACCAAGCACCTTCATGTATTCTCAAAATCTTATAATGTGATAATCCTCTTTACATAGAAAAGACCACTAGGAAAGGGTTAGTGGTGTGTTGGAATAAACTTATACTGGCTCGTGATAGCTGATTTTTAATTTTTAGGAATTCTGCAAGTCAGTTGTTAAACACAGAAGATTTTTAGGAGTGTGCTCTTAAATAAGTTAAAATGAAAAGGCAATTCTCAGAACTCATCAATTCCTACTTTACTACATTTTACTAACATTTATACCTATTACAACTGTATGCTGTAAAAACTATAGATTGCTGTGATAAAGTGCATCTCTTCCCACCTCCACACATATAGGATCGTCTTGCTGCTTAAAATAGACCACAATGTAAATATGTACACCACAGAAATTCAAAAATGCCACAATCAACAGCCTAACCTATTTTGTTGCTTGTCAACTGCAACCGTAGGTTGGCTATGAGTATAAGAATTTGGCAAAAATCAATGAACATATTCTGTGATAAACAATTGGCTATGGGGAATTTATATTTCTATAATATAAATATTATATATTTATTATTATTTATAAAATACATGCTATATATCTTTTATACCAGTAAAATTTATATAATAAAGTTACTAATATATATACATTCATATTTTTTCATCTTTAGGGCACACAACTGAAAAAGGCTCAGAGAGACTACTTATTTATTCAAGGTCATAAAGTGAGCAACTGTTCTGGGACTAAGCGTGGGGAGAAGGAAGAGCACCTGTCAGAGGTGGTGAGATATTTCTAGGCCTCAGGGGCTCCTAGACTCATTCTCACTGGCTATCTAACACTGCCTTTGAGACTCCATCGCCATTTTTTATGGAATCTTGTGTGTGTGTGTTTTCTGACAGTTATTGAGAAGGGTTGGTCTCAAAAAAAACCTCAACATTGACCCTCCTTCTTCAGATTTTATAATTAAGTATGCACAAGTCTCATCAAATCAGATGTATGTGGGTCAAAAGATGTGGGTCTTCTGATATTTATATCCCCAAGATCCATCAGCACTCTGCCTCTTTTCCTTTCCTATAAAGTTTAACAAAATGGAGACACAAAGTTTCAAATAAATCATCTTCTGGCTGTTTTTAAAGGAATGCTACTTTCAAACTACACATGTTCTTCCAGTAATTTCTTATTGTAGGAGCTAGCAATTAGAACAAGTTAGGTGATCATTTTTAGCTACAGCTTCTTCCTTATCATGTAACAGCAATAAAATAAGGAAAAGAGCTTATATTTTTATAGAACTTTAAACTTTATAATATACGTTACTACCACCGTATCTGCTGGTTCCCATAATAGTGGTAAGATACGTGGGATAGGTCTCATTTCACATAAGAGGAAATAGAGGCTCGGGAAGATTAAAAGATGTCTCTATAGTTACAGCCTTATAACAGTAAAACTCAGGTCTTACTTTCCATCATCACAGCACCACACACCCTGTAGTACAAATGTGAACAAAATCTCTCAAGTTTATTGAGCATAGCAAGGCGATAAAGAAAGATTATGGAGTCCAAATAATTGAGCAGCAAAAAGCCCATCAGTTAGTTCCTCACTCCGGAAACAGAAGCACTAGGAGAGGAAAGACATTGGAGGTAAAACTTTGTTCTTTCCAAGTAATTTTTCTTACAGAAATAAAGATTGCAGCTAGCTGTGGAAAATCCCATCAATTCTTGATGTAAATTCACATCACAAATGAGCTGATTCTTTCATGGTATAATCAGCAGAATGGAAAGTCATTGAAAAGGTAAGACGTATTAGGTCATTTTTATTATGTATGAGGAGTTACCATGCGCCAGATATTTTACTTAGTGTTTTAGGTCACACATCCATTAATTGCTAAGAATATTTCTATGAGGCAGTCACCATGATTGTTCCAGTTTATAGATGAGAAAACTGAGGCTTACAGAGATTAAATAACTTGCCTAAAATCACTCAAGCAACAAGTCTTGAAATTTAGATTTGAATCCAGGTTTTGTCTAACCTCAGAACTTGCACTTTTAAAACCTGTGCTCATCTACAAAGAAAGTAAATTGCTCATTGTTGATGCATCCTGAGGCATTTTACAGCTTCTTCTTGTGATTGAGAAGTCTATGTTTACTTGTTAGGAAATTATATAACTCCAGGGGCAACCCCAGTTCAGGTGTGTGCCCTGAGACATAAATGTGGAGTTGTATGTTAGGACCAGTTCAGCCCACAAGAGAGGAACCTACAGTCTATACAGACCAGCTGTGTTTTCTTGGGCAAATGACATCATCTCTGAATCCCTGTTTCTTCATGATACCTATACTTTTGAGAGGATTCACTGAGATATTGTATTAAATTGTATAGAATTGGAACATTTGACATGATTGGTAAATACTACTACATTCTAGCATATTTTGGTCTTGTGTCATAGGGATACTCACACCAGGAAGGTCCAGGTGAAATACTCTAGTTACGAGCTGGACCCTGAGCAAGATACATCCCTGGTGGTTGATGGATCGCTGCACAGGAAGGGAAAGAGCAGGTCCCTACCGTGTTCTAAATTCCACACCTCGCAAGCACAGAAACGACACTGTATGGTAGGTATGTGGAATCATTCAGAGATAAAATTATGCAAATGTCTTCATGTCTCTATATTTATCAGTAATCGTGTCAGTAGAGTACATTGTGATACTTTATATCAGATAAAAGTGGATTATCGGTAATGCTGAGCTAATTAATTGATTTAAAACATTTTTAAAATGTGCATCAGCAAATCGGTGTTGTTTAAACTTTAATGTGCATAGGAATAATATGAAAATGCAAATTACTGGGCCCTAGAGTAAAGGAGGTCTCAGGTAGTCCTAGATATATGCATTTTAGCAAGATTCTCCAGTGATTCTTATCTTATTCCCTCCCACTGAGATGGATCTCAATCCACACTTTGAAAGACTTTCATCTAGCTTCCAGGTATATTATTTGAAATATATACGCACTTCAATATAATACTTGCTGTCATCCTATTAAAAACAAAATCAAGCATTAGATGTATAACTATGATTATTGCCTTGTCTTTATGACAATTTTAAATTTAACCTAGAGTTTTTATTTACTACAACTTTAGTGTCTATAAGTAAGAGGTTATGTATGTTCAAAGTAATGATATAGGGAAATAATATAGCATCTATTATGTGCAAGGCATTTTCATACATTATAATCATACAGTGCTTCTATAATCAGCACAAATAATAACCCTATGGTTACTATAAATTAGAAAACTGAGGTTCAGAGAGGTTAAGAAATTGCCCCATGCCGGATACCTCATAAATGCCCAAACTGAGATTTAGAGAGCAGTCCAGCTATCTGATTATCAATATCGCTTCCACCAAGTCACGCCTTTCCCCAGTCACAGTTCTCAGCCTGTAAAGTTGCTTCATGACTCTCAACAAGTAACTCAAGTCTACAGTCCTCAAAGATAGAGTTCGGAGATAATATCATTGGGATCATGTTGTGCTAAGTCCTCTTTAAACCAAACACGTTTAGCTCTTCTTTGTTTAGAAACAGGAAATGCCCACACTTTCTTTGTATTGAAGAGAGGGGCTGAGGAATTGTGTGACCATCTTAGGCAAATGACACCATCAACTGCCACCACCCCAACCATACAGGAAATGGAAAAGAAAAACAAGAAGAAAGAGAAGGAGAAGGAGAGAGAGAGAAGGAGAAACATTAAGGTGCTCACTTATGAGTGACTCAAAATGTGCCTTCAGAATCTGGAACTTAAATTTTGCTTTTTAAAATTTTTTATCTTTTTCGTGGTGAGTAAGTAGGGTGTGCCCTGCTTATCTAAGAGTATCTTATAAAATTAATATGGTATAGACACCACTTCGGTCTCCTTCCTTTTTTGTCTTTATTTCTTCCCATTCCCATATGGGTGGTTTTCTGAGAATGGCTAATGTATTGAGGATGCTAAAGAAGACAGGACCTATGCCAATGACTAACATTTTTTTCGAATACAGTCAAAGGTGGGCCAGAGGACATCTTTGGTTGAATCTCTTACATACAACCTCCTACTCTCTGCAAACTATTTGTAAAAGCAACTCCAAGAAAGACAGTCGAAGGGCTGGGAACAGCCCCAGAAAAACTGTTTCACCCCATCTCTGACTCACATACATCCTGCCCAGGCTGGAAGCAGATGTTGCCAAGACAGCTGCAGAGAAAAAATGAAGAAAAACCCAACTTTTCAAAAGTAAACTTCTATGATTTAAATGAGAGTTAATCAAGTGGTTGAGTTTGGACAAAGACCGAGGTTCTCATGTAGAAAAGGTAACACAATTGCCCAACACTTCCAGCAAGTCAGTTCCCACTGCCAAAACCCCTAGAGACTAAATCTACCAGCTCTGGCTGGGTTAGTCTGAGTTACACACAGATGCTGCATATTCTTCTAGGGGTTCACCTTGATGACAACACCAAAGTAGCCAAGTTGGAGCAGAGTGAAATCTAAAATGCATTTCATTTTCTTTTATATTTTTAGACTAGTAAGTAGCCAATTTTTACAGTATTTACTATTTGCGCTGATTATCGAGCCACTACATTTTTATAATACAAAAGTAGAAAACTCAATAAAGCATCAATGGAAAAAGTCATCCAGAATCGTACCATCTAGAAATAACTACTATAAAAAAATTAATACACATACTTCCATTCCCTATTATGTGTATATATATGTTATTTATAAATATTATAAATGACCTCATATTATATAATATTTTAATACAATTTTCCACTTTACATTATTAAAATTTTTTATAAAATTGTATTTTAAAGTTCTTATTTCTTTAACTTTCCCTTGTTATTTCCCTATATAATGATAATTAACACCGAGCGTTCACAGTAACTGTTCTCTATGTGTGCATTAATTTAAAACAGTAAATATTAATTTATACATGGACAAACTGAGACACAGAGAGGTGAGATGA
>NW_011888815.1:2803910-2806521 GCF_000151845.1 Pteropus vampyrus | reverse complement strand
GTAAGTAGGGTGTGCCCTGCTTATCTAAGAGTATCTTATAAAATTAATATGGTATAGACACCACTTCGGTCTCCTTCCTTTTTTGTCTTTATTTCTTCCCATTCCCATATGGGTGGTTTTCTGAGAATGGCTAATGTATTGAGGATGCTAAAGAAGACAGGACCTATGCCAATGACTAACATTTTTTTCGAATACAGTCAAAGGTGGGCCAGAGGACATCTTTGGTTGAATCTCTTACATACAACCTCCTACTCTCTGCAAACTATTTGTAAAAGCAACTCCAAGAAAGACAGTCGAAGGGCTGGGAACAGCCCCAGAAAAACTGTTTCACCCCATCTCTGACTCACATACATCCTGCCCAGGCTGGAAGCAGATGTTGCCAAGACAGCTGCAGAGAAAAAATGAAGAAAAACCCAACTTTTCAAAAGTAAACTTCTATGATTTAAATGAGAGTTAATCAAGTGGTTGAGTTTGGACAAAGACCGAGGTTCTCATGTAGAAAAGGTAACACAATTGCCCAACACTTCCAGCAAGTCAGTTCCCACTGCCAAAACCCCTAGAGACTAAATCTACCAGCTCTGGCTGGGTTAGTCTGAGTTACACACAGATGCTGCATATTCTTCTAGGGGTTCACCTTGATGACAACACCAAAGTAGCCAAGTTGGAGCAGAGTGAAATCTAAAATGCATTTCATTTTCTTTTATATTTTTAGACTAGTAAGTAGCCAATTTTTACAGTATTTACTATTTGCGCTGATTATCGAGCCACTACATTTTTATAATACAAAAGTAGAAAACTCAATAAAGCATCAATGGAAAAAGTCATCCAGAATCGTACCATCTAGAAATAACTACTATAAAAAAATTAATACACATACTTCCATTCCCTATTATGTGTATATATATGTTATTTATAAATATTAATAAATGACCTCATATTATATAATATTTTAATACAATTTTCCACTTTACATTATTAAAATTTTTTATAAAATTATATTTTAAAGTTCTTATTTCTTTAACTTTCCCTTGTTATTTCCCTATATAATGATAATTAACACCGAGCGTTCACAGTAACTGTTCTCTATGTGTGCATTAATTTAAAACAGTAAATATTAATTTATACATGGACAAACTGAGACACAGAGAGGTGAGATGACTTCCTTAATGTTACAGAGCTAGAAAGAGGAGGAGCCAGGACTTAAACCAAGGGATCAGACTAAGAAGCTCATACTCACTAAATACATCTGATTTATATATAACCCATTGTTTTTTGAAGATACTGTTCTCTGACTATAATATTTTCAGTGAGTTAGCATTCATTCAACCAACAATCATTGGGTTCCTACCCCACACTAGACCTTGTGATAGTTATTGGAAAAATATATTGTTAAAGGAGATGCAGCTCTGATTCATTCATTTCTCTATTAAAGAATTATTTACTGAGTACCAAATGTGGGCATTGGAATAGATACTAGAGATATAACAAGGAACAAAATGAAGATGGTTCCTGTTTCTAAGAACTGACATGCTCAGTGGGCAGACAGAAAAGAAAAGCTACACAAAGCAAACAAAGATATATTATAATGTCGAGTAGTGACTAGTGCTATGGAGAAACAACAGGATGAGGGGAAAGACTCAAGGATGAGTGGCATTTGAACAGAGACATGGGAGAAAAGAGGGAGCAAAGCATGTAGCTATCTGGAAAAGACCATTTTGCAGCATATTATAATCCAGAGGGGGATATAGACATAAGTATATAGTAGAAAAAGCATGTATAACCTGTACAGGAGAAAGAGCCAGAGCAAGGCCATAGAAGCAAGAAATATCCATGATAAAGCCTAGGAAGCCATCAAAAGTGGCAGGGAGGAAGGCTGTGGGTGCAGGTATTGCAGAGGATAAATGTCTGGAAAGTCAATGGAATCACATTAGGATGAACTTGTCAGAGATTGTCTTGATGTAGTAAAAAGCTTACATAGTCTCTTTCATCTCTAGAATTCTGTCATCAACTTGTTCTCTAACATTTAGTTTATATTTTAAATTCTAATGAGGTTATAAATGAAATGATGTTTAGGACTCAGAAGTTATAAATTTGTTTCCAATAATGAATAATATTGATGGGAAAATGCAAGTAATGTTAACATGGAATGAAGAAGAATCGGAAGACTTTGAGACAATATGTTTCCATGAAGACAGCCCCAAATACCCCTCGTTGCCCTACATGTGGCCATTCAAGTAAAATATTTTTAATAAATATTTTTATCCCATACATTATCCCATACGTTAGGCCATCCTGAGAAATGTAAAGACGTTGAGCATAGTTCTATGTCTACACTAGCACATTACAAGTATTTACATACAGTCTTCTTCGAGAGTCTACTAAAAAAAAAAAAAAAAAAAAAAGGAGCATCCAGGGAGCTAGATTACCTCTGCGGCAAACGTGTCTACCTCAGACAGATGGCTTTGCTCTACTTATACATTGATCTCCTCAGAATTAATTATTTAATGGACTTTATGATCTTTCAACAATGAATTCTCATCTGCTGTTAATCGTCACGCAGATTAATGTGTACTCTGACTTCAGTAACTATTTTTCACCTCCGTGAAAAACA
>NW_011888815.1:2790656-2802940 GCF_000151845.1 Pteropus vampyrus | reverse complement strand
TCTTTGTAAAGGAGACTATTTTATGTCTTAATCCAACAAGGGAAAATTCTTCCCTTTAAAGACTTTGCCACTATATTCAGAATAAGACTGTCTCTAACTTCTAATAATACTGAGTGGATAAAATCCAACATTCTTGCAGGAAGGTATGACAAGGTGACTTAGCATGCTAATTTAGGAGATAATTCATCTAAAGTAATCTTGAATGGGCAGCAGGAAACTTAACTATTAAATGTCAATTATATTGTCTTTATAGTATAAAATATAAATTTATCTAATAGCAGTACTCACTTTTCATGAAACTATAAATTCTTATTAATGGAAAGTATAACCCAAATATAAAGAGAGTTAAATATAATAATATAAAACAAGACTTAAACTATGCCAACACCAATTTTGGGCAAAAAAAAGAGGAAAAATGGCCAGGGTCATAGAGTATTAATGGAGCATAAGCTGATAACTGTTCCTCAAGAAAAATCTGGGAATGCTCATTAAAAACGGTTTTAAATATATACATCTACTACTCAGTACTTCTAATTCTAAAAATTTCTACTAAATAAGCAAAAAGTTATGTATTAAAGTTTTCAATAGAACTACATATAAACGAAGAAAGGAAAGAAAAAAAGAAGTAAATATCATTACTGTTAAGCTAAAATGTGTTATTCTGAGCTTACAGAATTCTGTGGTTTTCAAAATGCCCTTTCTATATTTTAGATAAACCAACCAGCAAGTGTAGAGAACATGCCAAGTGCCAGGCATTGCGAGATGCTGGCTCTGCTCATAGTCCTATGTGATGCCTGTCCAGCCATCTTCCTATACTCTTTTCTCATGACTCAAAATAGAAAGTTCCCTTAGGTTACTGTGGCAAAGGTAGTTTAGAATGGGGAGAGGCTGGAACGAGGAAACCAGTTAGGAACCTGTCACAGCATAACGATAGACAAATTATGATGGCCAGCGTCAATGTGGTGAGAGAAAAAATAAAATGAAAGGGTTAGAGTCAAGAAATATTCAAGAGGTAGAAATGCCAACACTTGGTGATTAACTGGATTTATTTTGAGAGTTTGGGTAGGAGAAAGAAATAAGTCAAGGAAATATGTCAGGTTATTTTTTGTTTGTTTTTTAGTGTCTGTAAATGGGCTGAAAATTGTGCCACTCCTTGTTCATCTTTAGATACGATAAGGTGGAAATCGTCTGAAAGATAGTCAAGAGGAGATGCCTAAATAGCAGTGAGATTACAGTTCAGAAGAGAAATTGCATTGGAAATACAAATTTGTGAGCGATAAGCATGTAAGAGAAGTAAATAAATCACTCGAGGAGAGCTTGTGCAATAATAGTGAGGTGAGGTCAGAAAAGACCACAGTGCTATAAAAGTGCCTGGCAGATACACAGTTATTAGTTAACAAGTGCATGAAATCATTAACTAATAAAAGGATGAATAGACATGGAGAGACAGATCTCTTTCTAATGAACTGATAGATGTATAAACCAGTAATGATCATTCCATGTGTTATAAACAAAGTGCTATGGAAATAAAATTAAATGTCTTCTGCAGTGATTTATTGAACTTTACAATAGAGTAGGCTGAGCATGGAAGATGTTATTCTTATTTTAATCACAATACAATTGAGGCTACCAGGGGTGTTTTGTCCATGGCTACAGGGATACAAATCATGATGATAAATCCAAGAGTAAAACCAGTTTTTTAAAAAAATATTGAATAAGGAGTTATTAAAATACAGATTTTATTTATTACATTGGACACAGAAGAGAGGATGGAGTAAAAGGAGGGATAATTTGCTCCTTGGACCGTGATGTAAAATCGCAAGAGTCTGAAGGCGGCTTTGCATGTTGAAACCATCTGAAGGGAGTAGAAGATTGGAGAACAGGGGTCCTTTCTGCTCCCTTCCCTACCACCCCACAGAGGCCCCAGAATGGGCTCCTTTTTTGCTAGGTTTACGAACCCTTGGGTCTGTCTCCATCAGGGGTAACACAGCAAGATTTATGTTAATAATTCTGTTCCCCAAATGTATGACCTAAAATTCCATTCAGATATTCAGCTTGTTGATGGAATTAGAAATGCACTACAGATTGAGGGCCCCTTTACCGTTTTAAATCAGAAAGCCTGTCTACAGTGGTTTGAATTCTCTGAGTTGCATTAATGGGTGTTTTAACATGTCAGGAAGGCAAATATTCTTAATGCAAATAATTATTCTTTCTTTATCCATCAACTACTAACTCATTCTAAAACATTTATTTTGCTTATATGGGTGTGTGCCTCTCTCCACCTACTTGAAGATGTGGGATTAGGTGGAGGGAAGGGATCGATCTCCTTCTTAGTCCTATCGACCAGTCTGTCCTAAAAACCTCTAAGGAGTCATGTTACATGGGACTTCATAGCATATTTCTCTTCTGTTCTAAGTGGGCATTCCATTTTTATAGAGAGTGAGAGGGACCCAATGACTCTCAGTGAGTCATTGCATTTCAGG
The DNA here is from genome assembly GCF_000151845.1 of Pteropus vampyrus. NCBI lineage: Eukaryota > Metazoa > Chordata > Mammalia > Chiroptera > Pteropodidae > Pteropus > Pteropus vampyrus. The sequence continues at coordinate 2,800,457 of NW_011888815.1, read as the reverse complement.
AAAGAGCATAGCACTGCCTCTCAGGAATCCTAAAGGAGAGAAATTCAAGTAAAAAAATCAAACAAAGTAATGTTAATTTCATAGTAAAGTACCACCAAGGGGAAAATCTTGAACATGGAGTGCTGTCATTGACACTGTGCTAGCAGTTCTGGCCTAGGTGAAAGATGCTCAGATATGGGGAATCCCTCTCATTTATTCAGAACTAAAGATCACGAGCTCTTTATTCAGGGATCTTAGCTATGGGGATATTTCCCAAGAATGACATTTCCCCTTTTATCTAGTTTTTGGTGCAACATCCCGCATTCTAACATGGACCTGAACTAGCTGTGCAGTTTCTATTGCCTACATTTGGGAATTCAGCCCCCATGTAAAGAGTGAAACTCCCTTTAAACATCCATTCTGCAAGAAGCTAACCCAAGTGGAGAAACTCTGGAGAATGAGAAGCCACCTGAGAAGGACCAAGGAGCTCTGAGACATCATATGTGTACATGAAGAAACTGTCTTGGAAAAAGATTCTTCCTCTTCAGCTGATGCAATGTTGATCAGAAATGACCACCCAATAGAGCCATTTCTGCATTCCTCACCCACAAAATCATGAACAAAATAAAGAAGATTACGTTGAGACTCTAAATTTTGTGGTAGTTAGACATGCTGCAAGAGACAACTGAAAGACTGAGCATATAGTATTACATATTCAGTAAGTCGTTAAATGAAGCCAGCTGCTAAATTGAAGAGTCTGGCGGGAGAGCGTAAGCTGGCACAGAACCCAAACTATAAAACTTTTGGTGTGCCCTGGTAAATGCTGTTTAAAGAAAGGTGGGCATTCTCAACTCTTCCGAATGACAGGGTGACCTGATTTGATTTATGATTAGAGATGGTCACATTAGGGAAAATGTGGATGATGGGCAACCAAGAAGTGAGGCTAAAAGAAGGCAGAATCGCTTGTATTTTCTCTTGAAAATGACCATACAACGATGATGAAGGTAAAATATGGGGAGTATCACATCCTGGAGAGGAGCAGACACAGTCAAGAACACTTAGTGATTAGAATTACACCGCTTTGATTGGAAGGAGCTAGATAACAATGGTTACAGATGACTCTAGAATGCCTAGCCATTATCTAAGACAGCAGACACAAGAGAAGGAGCAGGTATGGTGGGCCAAGGGGTGGTTATTGAGTTTGATTTTAGTTGCATTGAATTTGAGTGTCTATGAGACTTAATGACTGCAGCCAAGTCCTGGAAAAGTGATTGTTCTGTGCTTTCATTCTACTGTAATTTTCACCTTTTTCTTACATTTCCTAATTATTTTTAACAGTGGTCAGAAATCCAAGAGATGTTGGTTACTACTGCATTCTCACTAACTACTCCATACAGATTCCTACATTATAACAGTCCTAACATCTTACCAACCTACTTTTCACATTTGGTATTTTTATGATCTCTAATTATAAGCATAAGATTCAGGTAATGACTGGGTTATATTTTCTGCTAGACAAATTATATACATAATTGTAGGCACAGGTTCACTGAGATATTGAAGCATCTGAGGCTTCTATAGAGAAGATAATTGTCAACCTTTGCACTGTAATTAAGTCTAAATGGGAATCCTAATTATTTTCCAAATGAGCAAATGGTAAGCCAGTCTTGATTGGCTGTGTCATGGAAGCAAATAAAATGGATTTGCTGCATAGGTTAATTAGTCATCTATGAATGTCACAGCCCTAAGAAAACCCTACACTAATTTAAGCGCTGAGCTAATTAGCAGTACATTGTTGAAACTCTATGATTTTACCTGGCTTATTCTTAGAATTCTAGTTTTTCTACAGTTCTTCTTCTTCCTCCTGAGTCTTTCTTCTCATAGTGATTCATATGAAGTCAATTAAATTTTCTAACCATTAATTCCAGTACAGGCAGGAGAGAGTAGAAGAAGCAAGGATTTAGAGGGAGACAGAGCTGGGTTTAAATCCCACACGATTTTATTCTTATTAGTGAGAAATTGGACTGTTTAACTGCTAACCTCTCTCAATTTCAGTAGTTCATCTATGAACTATATGTGATTCATCTCACTTTTGATGCACTCCCAAGTAAAATACAGATATTAATAAATCTTTCCCCTAAGATTTACAGCATATATATCAATAGCTATAGTTTAATATTTGTTTATGGCTATTCTTTGGATGTGAAATCTATACACAAGGAAGTTCACAAATCTTAATTGTATATTTGCTGACTTTTGAAAATGCATACAACTGTAGAACTTAAACCCCTATCAAGATAAAGAACATGTGATCACTCCAGAAAGTTCTCCATCCTCTTTCCAGTCAAACCCCACCTGACCCCCTGGAAGCAGCAGACTTTCTAATGTTTCCCCATTATTTCTACCTGTTCTACAGTGTCATGTGAATCTAAAAATCTAGTTTATAACTCTTTTACATAAGGTTATTTACATAAGATTTCACCCAGCATAATGTTTTTGAGGTCTACCCATGTGGCCATATCAGTATATTCTTCTTGCTAAAAGAACTAATAAACCCTGACATTTCTGTTACTCAGTGTAATAGAGACATATGCCTTCATGTCAGAGTACAACATGGGTATTCCTGTTTCAAAGACAACTTTCCTCGTTGTGGGGAACTTAGTGACTTTAGGCCCCTATCGTCTGTGGTTTCACCTTTTCCTAAGGCCTTGAGACTACTGCATCCAGTAGCTGATGAAGAGCAGGAAAAGAAGGCAGAAGGTAACCCCCATTGTTTAAAAGCCCAGCCCAGTAGAGCCATGCATCACCTCTAAGTGTATCTCATTGGTGAAGGTGGGTCACACGGCCATATGTATATATAAAGGTGGGGACCACAGACCCTGGGTGGGTGGCCTCGTTCTTGCACTTGCTCCACACTACGGCTGGAGTGTGCTTTTTTGATGGAAAGCTGGTCATCTCTGCCACAATGTCTGACTTCGATCCTCACACTAGGCTCTTTACTGGTTGCCTCTTTAAGGAGATAAGGAACACAAACCCTACAAACCAATGAAATAGTGTCCACAGATACTGTACCTCATGGATCTTGAGGTCAGTTCCTATGTATGCTACTGCAGTTACCTTACAAACTTGCCTTGTCAATGACCATTTTGCTGCTTCTATGGGCTACTGGGTGGCTGCAAAGGATGTTTTTAACCTTATCTTTTCTCGATTTAGATCTCGCTCACCTCTGCTAATCTGATCAAATGTTAGCTCTGAGAAATCATTTGCTTAGGGAAGGGTCTGTCTGGTACCCAGAAGCCATTTTCAAGAAAAAATTATTTTCTTTTCCAAGTCATTGTTGGCAAGGCTCCCGCACATGTATCAAGAGATTTACTACTTGCTTTTTGCTAGGAATTCTATTATTTAAATTAATTTTATATTTAAATTAATATTATTTAAATTAATTATTTATATTATTTTTAAATATTATTATTAAAATAATATATTATTATTTAAATTAATATTATTTAAATTAATTATACTATTAATTTATATATATTATTTAAATTAATTTTCAAAATACATTATAAGACATGCATTATCGCTGTTATTCTAGGATATAGAAGACTGAGGTCCAGGCATTAAATGGTGATATCCTAAGACACAGAGTCAGGCAATGACCTGGGATTTGAATCCAGATGATGCGCAGTCTCACAACCAGAGGGAATTTACAGCTTATCTGGGTTTTTTTTCCTTCATTTCACAGATTAGGAACTAGAGACCAAGAGCACGTGAGTGATTTGTCTAGTGTCCCCGAGCTCGAAAGCGGCAGAACCAGGCAAAGTCTAATGCTTCAAACATCTATTGTGTCACTTTATTTTTTCTTTAACAATAAAATATTGTTATATGTGTCAACCATAAACAAAAGTTGACTAGGTATTCTATCAGCAAAGAGGATTTACTAGGAAAAAAGAAGGATTGCAACCAGGTAAGTGAGGCCACGTGTGCAAGGAGAAGGCAGCTGCTTATCGAGGGGCAGGGGAAGGTAAGGGGAGGGGCTGTTGTAAGCATCAAGCTCTCCTGTTGGGCTTTCCCTACTGACGCAGGATGTGAGAACTCCTCCCATGGGCCCTTCCAGTTCCTGTCGTGGTTAAGGTCTCTGTAACAGATGCCACCAGACATATAGTGGCCCTTGTACTGTGCCTGAACTGACTCCTAGTTGACAGTCATTGGTTGAACAGCCTCCATTTGGGGTAATCTATCACTATACTCTCAGCTTCCCCCTGTCAACCAGCTATCGCCTTGAAATGTTTCGACCTACTTTGTCTTTGCCACACGCTTTTTTCTTTTGAAGTCTCCCCAACACCCGTTTAGCAGAGGCGAAAAGACTTGGACAAAATTGTCCCCAAGTTCGATGGTATGGATTCACTATTTTGTCTGATTATGGGTCAGTGCAATCGAAAGTGTTTTCTGCCTTGAGAATTGGCCTCTCATATTTACTAATTTTGTTTTTATTGTCTTTGGAAAAAAATCCATTTGGCCCAGTACTGGCACTATGCCACATTTAAGTGCTGTAAATATATTTTCTTCATTGCTATGCATCTTTTATTTACTATAATAAAGGTGATAAACCAATATAGGTTAAGGCATCACCTACGAACTAAAAATAAAATGGAATAATACTGCTGCCAAGAAAATGTCATTGAAGGCAACGTGTGACATCGCTTTCTTATGTCTCTAGTTGGGGGCCTTATAAACACCCAGCTGGAGCCCTCTGGGGCTCATACCTGGAAAGAAATGGATCTGAGTGCTGAGAATAAAAAGGGAAGAAAAGCATATTTGACCACTGAAGAACAATGACACACAATCCTGTGAGCCAGTCAACGAATCACTCGAGGGAGATTGCACTTGCTGAAGTGATATATAATTTGTGGGAAGCCACTAATTGCAACTTATATAATAATATGGATTGAAATCCTTCCATAAAAGTAGCCTGCTTATTCAAAAGAAGGCATTTAAAAGCTGCCAAGCTGCCCAAAGCTCTTACCCGCAGTGATTGGCATTCTTCTGGGGGAGAGAATCAGTTTAAACTGCTTATTCTGACAACTGGACTTAAGTGTCCCATGGGGTTAGTGGAGACCTTGGCCAATACTAAAATGTAGAATACAGGAAGGAAGGAAGGAAGGAAGGAAGGAAGGAAGGAAGGAAGGAAGGAAGGAAGGAAGGAAGGAAAAGAAAAAAAGCTGTTGTTTCTTGAGGACAATCTGTTTTCAGGACACATATCTACATTTATGGATTATATTCACAGTGGGAGGGCTCTGCTAGGTGTCTTTTAGAAAAAAATTAAAATAAAAACAATCGGTTCTAAAATACTTACTAACCAGACTACTACCTACTTCCTAGAAGTCAGTTTGTACATGCTTTTTGAGTAATAAATAGTTACCACCTAGTGAGAACATACCACGTATCCCACACTTAGTAATATGCTCCTTACAGGGCCCACGAGGCCTTGCACATTCAGGCCAAGCCTGGCCCATGTCTTTATTTTCCTTACAGCTCTCCTGGGCTTCTTTGAATTTTTCCGGCATTCACCCATGTTGTATGCTCTTCCCTCTCCATCCTACCCTAAGCTTTGTCTAGCTATTCGTCCATCATTTTTTGGCACTCAACCAAAATGTCTAGTAGCAGGTGGATCGGGGATTTTCTACCACGGCAGTTACACATTCCCCCTGAACTTTAACCTGTATATTGTGACAATTCCCTTCCATGACCCCACAGACTATGTAGATGTCATGCTATGGATTTCCAAAGCAAAAGAGGTACAAAGTCCCTTAAGCGTGAACCGGGCTCTCCATGACACTGCTAATTTGATGCATTTAATTGTAACCCCCCAAATATGGTGTTATCCCAAGATACGGAAGGTATAGCCCAACAGTGGCTTGAGCAACCAGTTGAGCAAGAACTCCACGGGGATTTGCTGGGGCAAAGATGAGAGGGACAGAAAAGGAAATGGGCAAGACTGGGAAATTGGGGTAAAGTTACAGGATGAGCATCAACATCCAGCCGAGGAACTAATTTTGCTCACTTATTAAATAAACACACATGACGCCTTTTTATAAGCCAACTTCAGGAAAATTGCTAAAGCCCAGGACTATGAAAAATGAATTTCATAAGGTAATTAATACATTATTTCTCTCCATGACAATCTCCTAGTTGAGAGAAAAATCCAGTTACGTGAGAGACATTTATATTAGTATAGAGAGATTCACACGATGACATAGATGCACAGCACAGAGAGAACTGCCGACCTGCAAACCGGAGAATTTCTAAAAGGAGTTATGAAAGTAAAGTGACCCTGGAGAAATGTTGTTCTGAATGTTAGTTATGTAATACATCGGAATAGGCCAGTGCTGAAGGGAGGAAAATACCCAGAATGCTATTGTAGCAGTCCAGGTTCCAGTGGGGTTATGTTTGAAGAAATAATATTTGGCATTCAAAACTGACTTTATAAATATTCAAGAAGAAATTTGCTTTCCTGCCCATTTCTTGTGGGGGCTCATCCTCTTTTGTGGTCTGCAGCCACCTCAGAGCCCAAGATGCCCAGAGCTATGGTTCTAATTCTAGCCATTGACAGAAGTATATACTCATATACTTCATCAATCCGCACTCATTCAACAACTATCTACTGACCATTTATTGTGTTTCAGGACAAAATTAGATAGTATGAGGACCCTGTACAATAGGTACCAATAATGAATGACTTTTTTACCTACCTAAAACTTTAGCCTGACAGTATCCAATACCTTCTAGTATGGTGTCATGTTGGGGGATGGGAGGTATCATGATAAAGTGCTAGACAATGGCTCTCAAACATGAATGTTTACCAGAATTACCTAGAAGGTTAACACAAAGATTGTGAGACCCTAATCCAGAGTTTCTGATGCAGGAAGTCTGGATGGAGTCTGAGAACTTCAATTATAATACATTTTCCAGGAGACGCCGATGCTGCTGGCCCAGGGACCATATTTTCAGAACCTCTGGAGACAGACTGGTTTCCCATTTCTTCTCTCCCACTACTTAGCTCAAAGAAGCTGGCCTTCCTTCCCAATGCTAGTAACACCACAGGTTGAATTTTATATGGTCTAGCTCTAATATGCGGACTTTACTCTCCAGAGGACCAAGTAGAAACCTATTAGATTTCTCTGATGCTCTTTCTTGTGGAGGGGTAGACATTTATTAAATAGCAGCTGGTATATGAAATGTCATGGTTTCCAGGGGAAGAGAGGCAGCTTTTGAGATGATGGTAGCAATATTCAATAGCAAACTTTCCTTGAGCATTGCCAGATGACAGCTCTGCATTGTGCCTTTGACGGATATACCCTGGGAAAGGAGACAATCTTTACCTAAGGGCTTGTACCCCTCAAGTTAAAAAGGAGATTTAAGTGTTTAAAATGTACAAAAATTTTTTTTTTTTACTCAGGACAATAACAAATGTATTTATTATGGAAAGAAATAAAATTTAAATCTCCAGTTCACTTAAATAACTACTATTATAAAGAAAGACCTGCCTTCAACCTTAGAATAATCACTAAGTGACCTACATGAGTCTCTATGTGCCCTTAATCAGGCGATCAGGTGATCAGGTGATCAGTGGGGCAGGAAGAGCAGCCTTCCACTGCCAAGCAGTAAGTTCACATAATAGGAGACAGGAGAGACTCACTATATGAGTTGCCCTGTATTTGCATATTGAAGTCAAACCTTAATGTGTAAACTGACATGAAAGAAATTAATTAGCACAATGTTATGCAGGACTATTTGGCTTCAAAAAAGTTTTGAAGCAGTTTAGGCTCAATTTAAGTATGCATGAGTGTTCCCCCTCAGTACAAGTCTGGCTAGATCCAGGACTTTGCAAAAGCAAGGTTTCCATTTTAGAAGAGTGAGGATGACAGGTTCCTACCTGAATGATCTACCTTCAGCACAGTTCTTGGCACATGAGAACCAGCCCATAAGTACTTATGAATGTGACTTTAGGAGATAAATAAAGAGCCATGGGTTTTACTCGTGAACCTGCATATTCATTTGGCCTTAAAACATTCCCCAGTGAAAAGCCTATGGTCTTGGCTATTTATTTATGTATCTCTTATTTTTCCATGATAAGACCTTCACAAGTATAAGTTATAGAAGGGTGAACACTGCAGGGTCCTGCAGAGGAAATGTCTTAAATAAGAGGTCATTTTTCAAGATGCTTAGTGACTCTAAGCTTCATCAGGCCTAACTGTAAAACCCTATTTTTCCAGATGGTGAATGGATGTGAAAATTTTTATAAGCGCTTCTCTTCCAAATATTAAGAAACTTTAATTTTTTTCTTGTTATAAAATGTTGATGTTCCAGCCATTGAAAATAGAGCAATATGAAAACTTGCTGATCTGCTTTTTGTCAAGAGAAGAAAACAACGTGTTTGGCACAAGTCATTGATTTTTCCAGCAATATGAGCAATAAAGGGACTAAATTCTTAGAAAAGTTCCAAATTCAACCCCACCTGCCTAATGTTTCCAGAAGATCTTGAATATTCAGCTCAGAATCTGGAAACATTTATAATTTGCAGTTCTTAATGAACTGATGGAAAGAGAAAGGAAGATGTTGATAATTTCTACATTTTATAAGCTATAGGTATAGTCACCACTCCTAAGCAATTATGAACAAAATATTAAACTCTTGGCCTCAAGCTACCCAACTATAAAGTAGGTGAACCTAATTACCTGTGTCTCCAAGTATTTTAACAAGTAATAGTAAGGATGATAATAATAACCCTAATAATAACCCTTGTTTGAATATTAGTATTTTCTACATGTTAGAAATTATGCCAAGACCCTTCCTTAAATTAGCTCATTTGGTTCTTACTACAAGCTCAAATATGTTCTACAATCTGCACTTTACCAAGAGAAAACTGAGGCTTTTAGAAAATAAACAAATTTCCCAAGTCAATAAAACAGACCTAAGGTTAAAATTTAAGTCTGTCTCACTAAAATATTGGTGTTTGTAAACAATTCCTTAAATGATATATAGACTCTCAAATTAAAAATCATTCTTTTTAAATAAACTAATATAGGATCAAATATTTGCGATTAAATACATAGATGATGGATAGATAGATAGATAGATAATAGAACATACACACATACTCTCTCACACACACCACTTTTTATTTTCAACTCCCACAGGCCCCTCCTTTATTTCCATGACCCAGAATAGATTCTTTCTGTGATTCTAGATATAGGGATTAAAATCACAGCTCAGGGGGGAAAAGAAAAAGAAAAAAAGTTGGTTACTTTTAGACATAAAATGATTTATTTTTGCAATTATTATGTCCAGTGAATTAAAAAAAAATTCAACTTGTCTCACAGTTAAAACTTTTTCTTCCCCCAGCCAGGAACAAACCTAGGTTTGGGGGTGCCTAAGGCACATACGTCTTGGGGTAGAAACTATTTACAAAAAAAGGATACACACAATTTTAAGTATAAAACTAAGCACAAAAGTAGAAATTACTGCAAATCATCAAGATAGTGAACTAGTATGCTTCAGGTCCTCATTCCCCCAAGGAAACATCAAATAAACAACTAGAAACTAACAGCCTTACGGAGCTCTGGAAACCATCAGAAATGTACAGCAACCAAGAGCTGCACTCAAAATGGTAAGAAATCTTATGATGCTTTTATTCATCCTTGCCCTGCCTCTTGCTTGGCATGGCATGGCATGGTTGGGAGTGAGGGGCCCAATTCTCAGCTTTCTTCCTTGAGTTGAGCTACTACTGTTTTATCCTTGATCTTTGTAGCTTCAGCCAAA
>NW_011888815.1:2782388-2790606 GCF_000151845.1 Pteropus vampyrus | reverse complement strand
AATTAGCTCATTTGGTTCTTACTACAAGCTCAAATATGTTCTACAATCTGCACTTTACCAAGAGAAAACTGAGGCTTTTAGAAAATAAACAAATTTCCCAAGTCAATAAAACAGACCTAAGGTTAAAATTTAAGTCTGTCTCACTAAAATATTGGTGTTTGTAAACAATTCCTTAAATGATATATAGACTCTCAAATTAAAAATCATTCTTTTTTAATAAACCAATATAGGATCAAATATTTGCGATTAAATACATAGATGATGGATAGATAGATAGATAGATAATAGAACATACACACATACTCTCTCTCACACACCACTTTTTATTTTCAACTCCCACAGGCCCCTCCTTTATTTCCATGACCCAGAATAGATTCTTTCTGTGATTCTAGATATAGGGATTAAAATCACAGCTCAGGGGGGAAAAGAAAAAGAAAAAAAGTTGGTTACTTTTAGACATAAAATGATTTATTTTTGCAATTATTATGTCCAGTGAATTAAAAAAAAATTCAACTTGTCTCACAGTTAAAACTTTTTCTTCCCCCAGCCAGGAACAAACCTAGGTTTGGGGGTGCCTAAGGCACATACGTCTTGGGGTAGAAACTATTTACAAAAAAAGGATACACACAATTTTAAGTATAAAACTAAGCACAAAAGTAGAAATTACTGCAAATCATCAAGATAGTGAACTAGTATGCTTCAGGTCCTCATTCCCCCAAGGAAACATCAAATAAACAACTAGAAACTAACAGCCTTACGGAGCTCTGGAAACCATCAGAAATGTACAGCAACCAAGAGCTGCACTCAAAATGGTAAGAAATCTTATGATGCTTTTATTCATCCTTGCCCTGCCTCTTGCTTGGCATGGCATGGCATGGTTGGGAGTGAGGGGCCCAATTCTCAGCTTTCTTCCTTGAGTTGAGCTACTACTGTTTTATCCTTGATCTTTGTAGCTTCAGCCAAATCTGAGACAGGAAAGGCCCATTTTACAACCCATTATAGAGTGAAAAACATTAGAACAGGAAGAAAAATATCATTGAGTCCAAACTATTCATTTAATATAAGAGAAAATTAATAACCCAAGTGTCAAGAGGGGTTGATGATGAACCACAAAAGTTTAGTCCTATTTTAGAGTATAAGATTTCATATAGCCATCATCTTCATACATCCTTCACCATTATATAACATTTAATAATTTTCTGGGCTGAGCAAAATGACTGTGAACAATCCTGGAACCAAAAGCAGTGTCATCTTCCCAAGACTTATAAATAATCAGAGAGAGCAAAGAACTGGCAGGAACACCAGTGGGTGGTGAGGCCCAGGGGAAAGCTGGAATACACAAATCACTCATCCCAGCCATGCACGCCTTTGCATATACCACTCTATGGTCCTCACCAAGCTGGTCAAGATAGAGAAATAGTGTCCCTATTCTTGTACCTCCCACCCACCCTCTGAAGACTAAAGAAGGAAAAAAAGAATAAGACACAGGGATAAGTATTTTCTTAAAATAAATTCTGGCTACTTCAAGTACTAAATATTAGAAAAAACAAACAAACAAATACTTGACATAGTATTAGTATCTGGAATCTGGCTCCTTACCAAAAATACTGCCAATTTTTTAAAATAGAACCATCGAAAACAAAAGAGATTCAAACTGACAGCAAATATTTATGACGTTTCCTTGAAAGGCCATCTCCATCGCAGCAGAGATAAATCAATATTGGTTGTGCAAGATTTCAAATGTATGAGTAAAGGATCAAAGCTATGAGAAGCGCAGCTTCTCAGTAAATTTAAATCAACAAAGACATTTAAAGTGGAATAGACTCAGCAGGCTATATAATCAGTCACATTCGAGACAATAAGAGCGGGCTCCACCCACTGCTGACAGTGGTTCTCAACCCTGGCTGCACTCTGTAAAAACCTATGTGGCTTTCCACATACTAGATCCTGCCTTTAGAGATTCTCATATATAGGTATGACATGAGGCCTGTTATGAGGGGTTGAGGATGAATCGAGTTTTGCAATTTGGATAACCGGATAACTGGGTGGATGGTAATTTCATCCACTAAGAAAGAGTACACTAATTAATAGAAGACTAGGTTTTAGGAAATGGGAGGAAGATTATAAATTTAGTTTTGGTTGTGTTCAGTTTAAAATGTTTGTGGCCTTCTATGATCAATATGTCAAGAGAGAAGATTTTCATTTTAATTCTTAAAATATATTATTTCATTTAATACTTAAAATATTTAAAACACTCTTGCTTCGCTTTAGAGATAGACCATTTATTATGGTGAATTAGTCCCTGCAACTTTTTTCCTTAACCTCCATAAATTACTTTCCTAGTGAAGACATAGATTGATTTTTCCAGCAATATGAGCAATAAAGGGACTAAATTCTTAGAAAAGTTCCAAATTCAACCCCACCTGCCTAATGTTTCCAGAAGATCTTGAATATTCAGCTCAGAATCTGGAAACATTTATAATTTGCAGTTCTTAATGAACTGATGGAAAGAGAAAGGAAGATGTTGATAATTTCTACATTTTATAAGCTATAGGTATAGTCACCACTCCTAAGCAATTATGAACAAAATATTAAACTCTTGGCCTCAAGCTACCCAACTATAAAGTAGGTGAACCTAATTACCTGTGTCTCCAAGTATTTTAACAAGTAATAGTAAGGATGATAATAATAACCCTAATAATAACCCTTGTTTGAATATTAGTATTTTCTACATGTTAGAAATTATGCCAAGACCCTTCCTTAAATTAGCTCATTTGGTTCTTACTACAAGCTCAAATATGTTCTACAATCTGCACTTTACCAAGAGAAAACTGAGGCTTTTAGAAAATAAACAAATTTCCCAAGTCAATAAAACAGACCTAAGGTTAAAATTTAAGTCTGTCTCACTAAAATATTGGTGTTTGTAAACAATTCCTTAAATGATATATAGACTCTCAAATTAAAAATCATTCTTTTTTAATAAACCAATATAGGATCAAATATTTGCGATTAAATACATAGATGATGGATAGATAGATAGATAATAGAACATACACACATACTCTCTCTCACACACCACTTTTTATTTTCAACTCCCACAGGCCCCTCCTTTATTTCCATGACCCAGAATAGATTCTTTCTGTGATTCTAGATATAGGGATTAAAATCACAGCTCAGGGGGGAAAAGAAAAAGAAAAAAAGTTGGTTACTTTTAGACATAAAATGATTTATTTTTGCAATTATTATGTCCAGTGAAATAAAAAAAAATTCAACTTGTCTCACAGTTAAAACTTTTTCTTCCCCCAGCCAGGAACAAACCTAGGTTTGGGGGTGCCTAAGGCACATACGTCTTGGGGTAGAAACTATTTACAAAAAAGGATACACACAATTTTAAGTATAAAACTAAGCACAAAAGTAGAAATAACTGCAAATCATCAAGATAGTGAACTAGTATGCTTCAGGTCCTCATTCCCCCAAGGAAACATCAAATAAACAACTAGAAACTAACAGCCTTACGGAGCTCTGGAAACCATCAGAAATGTACAGCAACCAAGAGCTGCACTCAAAATGGTAAGAAATCTTATGATGCTTTTATTCATCCTTGCCCTGCCTCTTGCTTGGCATGGCATGGCATGGTTGGGAGTGAGGGGCCCAATTCTCAGCTTTCTTCCTTGAGTTGAGCTACTACTGTTTTATCCTTGATCTTTGTAGCTTCAGCCAAATCTGAGACAGGAAAGGCCCATTTTACAACCCATTATAGAGTGAAAAACATTAGAACAGGAAGAAAAATATCATTGAGTCCAAACTATTCATTTAAAATAAGAGAAAATTAATAACCCAAGTGTCAAGAGGGGTTGATGATGAACCACAAAAGTTTAGTCCTATTTTAGAGTATAAGATTTCATATAGCCATCATCTTCATACATCCTTCACCATTATATAACATTTAATAATTTTCTGGGCTGAGCAAAATGACTGTGAACAATCCTGGAACCAAAAGCAGTGTCATCTTCCCAAGACTTATAAATAATCAGAGAGAGCAAAGAACTGGCAGGAACACCAGTGGGTGGTGAGGCCCAGGGGAAAGCTGGAATACACAAATCACTCATCCCAGCCATGCACGCCTTTGCATATACCACTCTATGGTCCTCACCAAGCTGGTCAAGATAGAGAAATAGTGTCCCTATTCTTGTACCTCCCACCCACCCTCTGAAGACTAAAGAAGGAAAAAAAGAATAAGACACAGGGATAAGTATTTTCTTAAAATAAATTCTGGCTACTTCAAGTACTAAATATTAGAAAAAACAAACAAACAAATACTTGACATAGTATTAGTATCTGGAATCTGGCTCCTTACCAAAAATACTGCCAATTTTTTAAAATAGAACCATCGAAAACAAAAGAGATTCAAACTGACAGCAAATATTTATGACGTTTCCTTGAAAGGCCATCTCCATTGCAGCAGAGATAAATCAATATTGGTTGTGCAAGATTTCAAATGTATGAGTAAAGGATCAAAGCTATGAGAAGCGCAGCTTCTCAGTAAATTTAAATCAACAAAGACATTTAAAGTGGAATAGACTCAGCAGGCTATATAATCAGTCACATTCGAGACAATAAGAGCGGGCTCCACCCACTGCTGACAGTGGTTCTCAACCCTGGCTGCACTCTGTAAAAACCTATGTGGCTTTCCACATACTAGATCCTGCCTTTAGAGATTCTCATATATAGGTATGACATGAGGCCTGTTATGAGGGGTTGAGGATGAATCGAGTTTTGCAATTTGGATAACCGGATAACTGGGTGGATGGTAATTTCATCCACTAAGAAAGAGTACACTAATTAATAGAAGACTAGGTTTTAGGAAATGGGAGGAAGATTATAAATTTAGTTTTGGTTGTGTTCAGTTTAAAATGTTTGTGGCCTTCTATGATCAATATGTCAAGAGAGAAGATTTTCATTTTAATTCTTAAAATATATTATTTCATTTAATACTTAAAATATTTAAAACACTCTTGCTTCGCTTTAGAGATAGACCATTTATTATGGTGAATTAGTCCCTGCAACTTTTTTCCTTAACCTCCATAAATTACTTTCCTAGTGAAGACATAGTGTCTATATTGTTTTCTGGATATTTCAGAAAAATACCGATTTTAGAAAGAAAATGATAAAAGCTGAATACTTCAAAGGTTAGACACATTTCAAGGGTTGGGAGATTCCACATTCCATCTATTTGGATGGACTGAATCAGGATCTTTAGGAAGAGGGCCCAAGAAGTTTCACTTCACCATACCTCCAGGTGATTCTGATGCATGTTAAAGTATGAAAAATACTTCTTTACAACAGCCCAGTGCATTAGGAGTCTTCTCTAAAGATCTGTTTAATTGTGAACTACTGACTTATTTTAGACAGCCATTTACCTGGTTTTCTGAACCATACTAAGTTATTCCCATCCAAGATAAAGATATCTCACAGGTGGAAAGCAATGACATTTGACTGATCCTTTTAAACAAACATAAATTTTGAGTACTATATATATGTCCTTCCCCGATTTAGATCACCATTGCCATGTCATTGCAACTAAGATATTATTTAAAAACTTGTTAAAAGGTGTAGCTGTAAATTATCAACACAGCTTTACAAACATGTTGATAAAACAAAGATATAAATTCTTCTTGAGAATGGTTTCTCCAGTAGGATGGGGGAGCCTGGCTTGTGTCAGTGATCATTATAGGAAAGAACAAGATTAGAAAATGATATTCATTGTATATCAGAAATTGATGTTTTAATTAATTAATTGTGTAATTCAAATTTCCCCACAGCCTTTGGAGTATATATTAATGTTCCCATTGTTCAGATTAAAAAGTTGGGGTCACACACAGACTAACCAGCGGGGTCAAGACAAGAACCTAAGCCTGTTCTCTGTCAATAATACATCATGATTTCATGTAGCTGCAATTAAATGAATATATGAGGCTTTCAAGGTTGTAGCAATTCCAGCTATGGAAACATTAACTCCAGAGTTTGAAAATGGAGTATATATTCATTCTTCTGTTACTGTTCCTTTACAATGCTGAACTTTGCAGGTGCCAAAAAATGATTTCTAGTGTGGTCCCCAATCCCAAGGAATGTTGCTTTAAAATGAACCAGAGACAATGCAAGATAATCAAAACAAGTTTTCAAAGTTGTAACACAGATGCGAAGGACTTTAGAAGTCTGGAAAAGAGAAAGAAGTCAGTGTGTCCTACAGGCCTTGGGGCAGGATTCCTGGGCAAGCAGGACCTGGGAGCTAAGAAATATTTAGACAGCTGGAGGAAGGCAACCATGAGAGCTACTCCTTGGCTAAGCAGATTAGTAATATAGCAGATCTTGTCCAACCTGGAGATGATGAAATTAGGTTATTAATTCCTTCCTTATAGAAAGAATTAATTGAAAGATGGACTCTTGCAACTTCTCAGAATATAAAATTCTGCACAGGTTCTATTTGGACTACTGACAACATCCCAAGGAATGTTGCTTTAAAATGAACCAGAGACAATGCAAGATAATCAAAACAAGTTTTCAAAGTTGTAACACGGAGTTAATACTCAGAGTAGAGAGGTGAGTAAAGGCTGTTTGATGAGCATCCTCTAAAAAGAGTCAGAATTACCTTCCTTTTGATTCATGTTTCTTTCTTACCAACAGTAATGTAATGTTAGGAAAGCTAACACATACTGTTTTTCAGTAACAAGTGGATTTCTTTTGGCTGGGTGTATTTATTTACTTTATTTAATTTTTTTTACTGCAAACTTGTGTTACTTTCAGTATAGACAAATACAGTAACAGAGCTAGGGCTTTGAAGTCAGAGAGGATTAATAACAGTCTACTGGGCACTGTGCTGAGTGGACACTAAGCCAGTCACACAGTGGCAATTCTGGCTTCAAACAGGGCAACTCAAAACCTAGTTTCCTTAATCACTATTCCAGCCTCTCAACATGATTCCAAATATCAATGCTGGGTGAGCGTAGGCAAGTAAGTCAATTGGACTTCAGTTTTATCATCTGCACGGCAGGGGTTGCCAGGGGTGGGGGGGGACTTTCTCAAATGACTCTTAGGATCACATGAGAAAATTTATGCAAAGCCCCTCATCCAATTACCTGCTCACTAATACGCAGTGACAAAGCAACTCATTTTCATCTCATCATCACCTTCTTCTGCACTGACCAGACACCCTGCTTGCCTAGCGGATGTCATCAGAGAATGGAACCTTCTTTAGTTCTAAACTCAGTGCCCCGTCCCTCCAAAAAAAGAGAAGGTTGCTCTGCCATGTTATTTCCTTTATTTTATTTAACTCAGGGAATAAGAACAATGACCATCGATTATAGCACTCTCAAGTAGGAGTTGGTATACATTTTCTATGAGCTTCTATTTCTTTCAGAGTCTCATACTTTCAAGGTCGGTTCTTAAATGTGATCTTCGAAACTTTATCAACCCTTCAGGCCCTTACTCATCAAGGCATTCTAAAGAATATTCCTTAGCAAAGTTAATTATTTATTTTAAGACTACATTGCTAATTAGTATACTATGGGATATAGGAAAGAAAAAGCCCAATTCTTTTTTTCTTTTTCCTTTTTTCTTCTTCTTTTTCTTTTTTTTAGAACAGCTGTCTTCGTACACCACTGGCAGCTGCTTTACAAATTGCCCAGCCATTAAGTAATTATTTCCTCATCAGAAGAGCAGCTGGGAGAGATGGCCTGCCTCCCTTCCTCCCCAATGTGACCCCTGCTTCCTTCTGCCTTTTTCTCCAGCTGCCCTGAAATGCACCAGGCCTAGAGAATTGCAGTAGTGGTTTTCATCTTATAATTCAAGATTGTGACTAAACATTCTGATTGCTGATTATTTTTCAACAGCCCTAAAAAGGAACAAAAGAATGACTTAGTGGTATGGGATGCTAGCTCTCTCAGCAACATGAAACATTACCTAGGATACTTCCGTTATGTTGTTGGCAAGGAACTTAAGAGCAGAAAAGTGGTTTGGTCAAGGTCCTGCCTCGAAAATGGCAGAGCTGAATCTCAGATTCAAGTCTTACCACTTCTGGCTCAGTGGAGTGCATTTCCCACTACTCCATGAAAATGGGTCTGGACCATGAACTTGCCTCACCTTCCTAACAGTCATCCACTGTCTGGTGTTAGAAGAAACAGATACAATGAGTTACATTTTCCCTTTTTTGTAGAAAGGA
>NW_011888815.1:2779085-2782338 GCF_000151845.1 Pteropus vampyrus | reverse complement strand
TCGGTTCTTAAATGTGATCTTCGAAACTTTATCAACCCTTCAGGCCCTTACTCATCAAGGCATTCTAAAGAATATTCCTTAGCAAAGTTAATTATTTATTTTAAGACTACATTGCTAATTAGTATACTATGGGATATAGGAAAGAAAAAGCCCAATTCTTTTTTTCTTTTTCCTTTTTTCTTCTTCTTTTTCTTTTTTTTAGAACAGCTGTCTTCGTACACCACTGGCAGCTGCTTTACAAATTGCCCAGCCATTAAGTAATTATTTCCTCATCAGAAGAGCAGCTGGGAGAGATGGCCTGCCTCCCTTCCTCCCCAATGTGACCCCTGCTTCCTTCTGCCTTTTTCTCCAGCTGCCCTGAAATGCACCAGGCCTAGAGAATTGCAGTAGTGGTTTTCATCTTATAATTCAAGATTGTGACTAAACATTCTGATTGCTGATTATTTTTCAACAGCCCTAAAAAGGAACAAAAGAATGACTTAGTGGTATGGGATGCTAGCTCTCTCAGCAACATGAAACATTACCTAGGATACTTCCGTTATGTTGTTGGCAAGGAACTTAAGAGCAGAAAAGTGGTTTGGTCAAGGTCCTGCCTCGAAAATGGCAGAGCTGAATCTCAGATTCAAGTCTTACCACTTCTGGCTCAGTGGAGTGCATTTCCCACTACTCCATGAAAATGGGTCTGGACCATGAACTTGCCTCACCTTCCTAACAGTCATCCACTGTCTGGTGTTAGAAGAAACAGATACAATGAGTTACATTTTCCCTTTTTTGTAGAAAGGAGGAAAATAACTTTGAAATCTGAGCAACCTGCATATACTTTTTTATTGTTGTTGTATAATTGACACATAACACGATATTAATGGTATTTGTTTCAGGTATATAATATATTGATTCAATATTTGTATATATTATGAAATGATCACCACAACAAATCTAGTTAAGATCCATCATGACACATAGTTGAATCTTTGTTTTCTTGCAATGAGAATTTTTAAGATTTACTCTCTTAGCAACTTTCAAAAACACGGTACAATATTTTGATTTCCATTTTATGTTAGGCAAGTGAAGCTCAATCAGGCTTGGTATATACAGTCTATTGATGGTCAGATATTGAATCTGACACTCTCTTGTACTCTGGCTGCTCCAAGCCCTCATCTATGTCACCTCCCCTTTGACCACCCTTGGCCCCTTCCCCTCCCAGCTTTCCCATGATTCAGTGACTCAAAATCTCCAGTATCTGCTCCTGAGTTATGCTGCCATCTGTTCATGCCTCACAAATTTTATATATTTTGATGATCATTCCTGATTAGAAGTAAATTTTACAGCTACTAAGTGGTAAGCTAGGATTTTAATTAAGGCAGACTAAATACTGGCAAAAATAAAGACCAGATGGAATATGTTGAACAAAACAATAAAAAGGATGAACTGAATTTAAAAAGAAGCTTTCAAATGGTCATGTGATGAATTATTATAAAAAGAGACAGAGGGGTCAGTTAGGAACTAGAATACGAGCAGCGACTGCCCCCACTTCATTCCAGGTTTCCCCTGTCATCCTACTGGGTGTGCCCAGGCTAGAGACTGTCAGACTTCCCATCTTTGCTCTCTCTAGCCTTGCGCGGACTGTGAAATTATCTTTCATATTCTGTTGACAGTCCATGGCAGAGACCATGATAAAAACATACCAGAAAAAAAGAGTAATTGAAAAAAAAAAAAAAAAAGCAAATGTAGCACGTGTGCTTAAATTAAGGAGATGGCAATAAAAAAATAGAAGTAGAAAATATTAAGCCTTAGTTATAGCACCTAACAATTTACATACTTCCCATCAACCCACCAATCCAGGCCTTTTAGTATAAGATATACATTGTATGGATGGACCTGATAATGAAAATCTATAGTCCATAATTTGCAACCTACAGGCTATGTTATGCCAAGTGCATTTTAAATAAGGCATTCCTCAACTTAATTGTATGAGATTTCTTCACATTCTAATTGCGTTATGAAAATACACCTTTCTATCTCACACATGCACGCCAGATCACTTTGCTTTTCTCCTAAAGTACAGCAGGAAAAAAAAGAAAGAAAAGAAAACACTGATGAGTTTTTACTTTGCTATGCACTCAGGAATCCCAAAAAGAACTACAGTGGGGACTGGATTGGCATGTACTTTTTTCCTGCGAGCCCCCAGGTCAGATGTTGGGATTTCTTACTTGTTTTCGAGGTTAGAATTGCAAATGATAGCAACTTGGCTCATAAAGGTAAATGTTTAAGGCAGTGATTCTCAACCAAAGGCAATTTTGCCCACCTCTCCAGAAGACATTTGGCAATATCTGGTGATATTTTTGGTTGTCTCAATGGGGAGAAGGCTACTGGCATGTAATGGGTGGAGGCCAGAGATGCTGACAAATATTATACATTGCCCGGACAATCCCTCCACAGAAAAAGAAATGTTCTTCCAAAGATGTTAATAATAATATCGTCAAAGTTGAGAAACCCTGTTCTAAGGCGATATCAAAGGCCAATAGATTAAATGCGTCCATTACGACACATTGCTTGTACCCTCATACATGAGAAGTCAAAGAGTTTTTTATTTGAAAAGATCACTTGTTTATGTGAAGGAAATATATACTGTGTGCTCTTGTCTACAGAAACCATAGCTGATTTCCACAAGAGCCCTTGTCATGTGAACTGTAGCCTTAGAGACACAGAGGCCTCCTCCACGTAGAAGGCTGACAACGCTCAGTACCCAAACAAGGCCCTGAAGGCCGAGCCAGGGCAAGGATAGCCTAGTCAAGTCTACCAAGAACAGAAAGAGTCACAGAGTGGCAGCAAAATCCTTAGAGAGCCTCAAGGAACAAGTTCAAATTCGAAAGAGCAGAGAAGTCCAAAGATGAGTAGATGGGTGGCAAGGCCAAGTACAACACGTTGCTTCGAGCGTTCCTTCCTTGGTGAAAGATGGTATGGAAGGGCCAGTCCGCACAGTGTAAAACATATGTGACCAGCTCATATTGGCATGACAAGACTGTCACTTTTACAGCTCACAAATCCTAGATCTCATGCTTCAGAGATGGGGTGCTATTAGCTCAGCGGATGCAGCTCACTGACGGAAGAGTGTCCATCACTGCTTTTCTCAGGGGAAAGCACTCTTTTCCAGCCGCACCTCTACTGGTCTCTGGGTTCCAGGGCAGCAAGCTCAGCGTTAGTCGTGATGGCGAGTCAGTGCCTGTGAGCTCTGATTCTTCTCCCAATTTGG
>NW_011888815.1:2756361-2779035 GCF_000151845.1 Pteropus vampyrus | reverse complement strand
GTTATGAAAATACACCTTTCTATCTCACACATGCACGCCAGATCACTTTGCTTTTCTCCTAAAGTACAGCAGGAAAAAAAAGAAAGAAAAGAAAACACTGATGAGTTTTTACTTTGCTATGCACTCAGGAATCCCAAAAAGAACTACAGTGGGGACTGGATTGGCATGTACTTTTTTCCTGCGAGCCCCCAGGTCAGATGTTGGGATTTCTTACTTGTTTTCGAGGTTAGAATTGCAAATGATAGCAACTTGGCTCATAAAGGTAAATGTTTAAGGCAGTGATTCTCAACCAAAGGCAATTTTGCCCACCTCTCCAGAAGACATTTGGCAATATCTGGTGATATTTTTGGTTGTCTCAATGGGGAGAAGGCTACTGGCATGTAATGGGTGGAGGCCAGAGATGCTGACAAATATTATACATTGCCCGGACAATCCCTCCACAGAAAAAGAAATGTTCTTCCAAAGATGTTAATAATAATATCGTCAAAGTTGAGAAACCCTGTTCTAAGGCGATATCAAAGGCCAATAGATTAAATGCGTCCATTACGACACATTGCTTGTACCCTCATACATGAGAAGTCAAAGAGTTTTTTATTTGAAAAGATCACTTGTTTATGTGAAGGAAATATATACTGTGTGCTCTTGTCTACAGAAACCATAGCTGATTTCCACAAGAGCCCTTGTCATGTGAACTGTAGCCTTAGAGACACAGAGGCCTCCTCCACGTAGAAGGCTGACAACGCTCAGTACCCAAACAAGGCCCTGAAGGCCGAGCCAGGGCAAGGATAGCCTAGTCAAGTCTACCAAGAACAGAAAGAGTCACAGAGTGGCAGCAAAATCCTTAGAGAGCCTCAAGGAACAAGTTCAAATTCGAAAGAGCAGAGAAGTCCAAAGATGAGTAGATGGGTGGCAAGGCCAAGTACAACACGTTGCTTCGAGCGTTCCTTCCTTGGTGAAAGATGGTATGGAAGGGCCAGTCCGCACAGTGTAAAACATATGTGACCAGCTCATATTGGCATGACAAGACTGTCACTTTTACAGCTCACAAATCCTAGATCTCATGCTTCAGAGATGGGGTGCTATTAGCTCAGCGGATGCAGCTCACTGACGGAAGAGTGTCCATCACTGCTTTTCTCAGGGGAAAGCACTCTTTTCCAGCCGCACCTCTACTGGTCTCTGGGTTCCAGGGCAGCAAGCTCAGCGTTAGTCGTGATGGCGAGTCAGTGCCTGTGAGCTCTGATTCTTCTCCCAATTTGGGTCCTCGGGGTTGAAATGAAGCCAGACACTATGGAGTGAACCCTAATCCCTCAGACTTTGGATGACTGTTCATGTAGAATTTAGTGCTGACTCGACATATAGGTCCTGACATGTTTCTTTGGCGGGAAGGAGAGACGGCAGCAGAAGCGGGGATAAAAATTGAATCAAGCACTTATGAAAATCTCCAAAGACTTTTCCCATTTCTACAAAAATATACTATATAAAACCAGTATAAGTCCAACATATTTCTCCAAACAAATAATATTAGGATTTCCAAAATTTTAATTTCATTCTAAGAATACATATTGAATGTAAAGCACTTCTCTCTGGGTTTTCTGAGATTATTTTCTACTTTTTCTTGACATATGTATTTTCCAAATTTTCTGCTATGATATTACTTCTTGGAGGGTGAGAGAGGAAGAACGTAATAGGAAGACCACGTAACTTCAAACTTCACTACCCAAAACTCCTCTATTCCATCTGGGTGGCTACAGCTGGACATCCATTAGTGTATTTACTGAAGAACTTTTGGTTGACAAGATCAAAATTTAAATACAGACATACATACAAACATACATACATCGTAATAGGAATTTGCTTTTCAAATTTTTATAGAAACAAGAAAAACAAGGCCTTAAGCAAATGGAAGACGCCAGGGGAAAGTGGAAGAATCAACCCCAGAGAGGGCAGCGGAAATAGTGTTTGACTCACCTGCACGTCTAAATCACTCATGGCGGTTCCACCCCTTTGCCTATAACTGGCTCTGGAATGGGTCTCTAGTCTAATTCTGCCCTAAGAGACTGGAGTCTGCTAGCCTGAGGGGGAGGATAGTTCCCAGGATGGCAGAGCAGAGACCTATACAGAGCTTTATGATACCAGGCAAGCCCTGATCAAAACATCTGCCTTCCTGTTACATGAAATAATGCTCGTCATCAGTGTCTGAGCCCAGCTGAGATTGCTTTCTGTTATTTCCTGCCCAGAGAGCTCTATCTGCATGAAGGCCAAAGCAAATCCTTCCTTCTTCACCTTTTACCCAAGGTGTGGGTTTACTTTGCCATCTTACCACACTAGTACTTTTTTTCCTTTTGTAAAAATTAGACTATTGCCTCCTGTATTTTGATAATTTGTCCCCACTTGTTTTTTTAATGTTATTCTTCTTCAAGATAAAGTTTCACTTTCTGATTTTCTTATGTCTGTGCATAAGAAACAATGTGATTTATTGCCATTAGCTGAAGAATTATGCACATAAACCACATATTAGCATGTTAACTTATTTTGACTAATGGAGCTCTATTGAAATGGACATTTTTCATTCATTTGAAGGATCCTGTATCAATATTGCTCTGGAATAAAATACTGGCATACAATCCAGCAATAAGGACACACACAAGTGAGCGTGCACACACACATTGTCAGTACTTTTTCACTGTTTCCTTGCCAATTTAAAAATTTTTTATTTAATGAAAAACAGAAAAATTTTTTATTTAATGAAATACAAAAAAAAACTACAGAGAAAAATGTAAAATTTACTTTTGTACCCAGATTAACAAATATAAACACTTTGCCAATTTTAATTTAAAGTGTTCTACATTAAAGAAATAGGGGATTAAGTATAAAGTTGAAGTTTGTTCCCAGGCCCATTTTATCTGTTTTCCTTCCCAAAAGTAACTATAATAAAGTATTTGTTAAAAATATTTTAAAATACATAAAAGTGCATAAGAACAATTATAGTATCATTTTGTTTCTCTTTTTTATTATTGTATAACACTTCTTTAATGTGAATACTAATCTTTGATCTGCTGCCTGAGTTGTGCATATATTCTCCTAGTTTGTAGCTTTCCTTTTTCTTTCTCTCTCTTTATTTGATTTATTTATTTATTTTTTTAATTTGTAGCTTAGGATCATTTTGTCCTGTGTAAGAAATCCCTTTCAACCTCAAAATCATATAGACTTTCATATTTTCTTACTAATTTTTAAAGTATTTCTTTTGGGGATTTATTTATGTGTGTGTATGTGTGTTATTCCAAATGTCTTTTTAAAAGTCTTAACTATGATTTTCTTGTTTATTTCTAATTTAACAGAATTGCAATCAGAGCATACAATATGTATGATATTGATATTTTGGATAGGGATAAAGTTTTTAATCACAAGATAAAAAGTAATGATCATCCCAGAGAGACATAAAATATAAAATTGCTTTTAATGCCATTTATTTTCAATCAATTTTCTCTAATATAATTGATAGACCAGCATTCTTTCAATTAGTGATTGTTTAGTATATACTTTCCTATTACCATATTTGCAACTATATTATTTTGCTTTAAAGATGTTTCTTGTCAGCAATTATAGATTTGACTCAGATCTTGCCCATTTGTCATATTATTGTTCACTAGTATTTTAATGAACCTAGTTTTCCTTATCTTAGAAGTTATTATTTTTATAATCAAGCAATGCTAATTTATCTTTAATAATCATTTAATTTGTTCATTTTTTGGTATGCCGCTCTTCCATGTTGAGTTTTCTTCTTTCAGAGATTGTATTTCATTATCTAAAAATGTTATTATTGTTCTCGTCCTGTTGTAAGTTTTGCGATTCTAAGTTGATAGGTATTGATCTTCAGCTCTTGCATGTTATATTAGTTGTGTCAGCATCCCTAGCAGGCAGTTTTAAACTTGCTCCAGTCGTGGGCCTTATTGGTTTCATTAAGCCGAGAGCTTTTGTTTTAATTTTTTTGGCCTGGGGTCACTATACCACATTAGTAGCCTGAATTCAGAATTCACACCTACTTATGGTCCTGGCCGGCTGACTCTTTTTCCACCCTGGGCCTTGGAGGCGGGCAGGTTCTTGGCCAAGAACAAGAGTCCTCGCACTGGGCAGCAGCGAGAGTCCACCCCACACCCCTGCCGTCCGGGCCTGGCCATTCCCTGGTCTGCCTCATGAGATTGTTGGCTTTCATGTCCATGCTCGACCGACTTGGAGTTGCTTCTCCAAATGTTGCTCCTGGGGATTGCCTTTTATGGGGCATTTAACCTTAGCTACACATTTAACAGTTTTCACTTATTTATTTATTTTTTTAGCTTTTCCATGTGCCTGAAATGAGAAAGGGGATTTCTCCCGGCAGCTCAGTCTGCCTAATTGACCACATGTCCCTTCAGCATCCTCCAGAGTAGCCTGTAACTCTCCTAGAAACTGCTTCTTAATGAAGTCAAAATACAGCTAAAAAATGAGAGAGACTCTCATAATGCCCCGCCCACTCCGCCCCCCACCATATACATGTGATTTTCAGTGCTCCACTCTCTGAGGAATGGGGCATAAAAAAATCAACTATGTCCACGCCTCCTGTTTCTACATTAGATTCCCTGCCCTATGGACTCCAGCTAACAGCCACCAGAGAGAGAGGTAAAGGTTTTAACGCCCCTAGGCCCTTCCTGGTCCACTCCTCTGTTCTCTAATTATGCCATTTACCCTCAAGGCTGCCTAAACTGTTGCTGCTTCTAGAGCAGAAGGTCAGGATCCGGACAGTGTCTCATTGTGTGCCCTGAACCAGCCACTTCACTGACAGCCTAATCCCTTGGGGAGAGTCAAGCCAACTATCTTGGAACTCACCTCAGAAGCCTCATTTCAGTTACTTGAGTCCAAGGAAATGCCCTAGCTTTATCTTATAAAGACACCTGCTATTGGATTTAGGGCCCATGTGGATAATCTCATCTCAAAGTCCTTAATCATGGCTGCAAATACCCTCAGTCCATCAGAATCTGCTCATAGTGCTGCTATTTAATATACGTCACTCTTCTTAAAGAGAGGGCTCTTCCCCCAGGAAAGAGGGCTCTTTCCCCAGGGGATGCAGAGAGTGAAAGGCAGGAGGAACAGCGTGAGCACAGGCCCCAAGGAGTGAGAAGGAATAAGATTACTGGGGCTAAAACCCCTTCCACATTGATACTGGCTGGGCTAGAGCAGGTTAGCCGTGGGCTCCTCCTGGCAAAGGATTGCCCCTTCTGTTCCCACTAGTTCAAACTCTCCTTTACACTGGGCGAAGGTGTTTCCCTCCTGCCTTTTCTGCAGGGACTCCCAGCAGGCCTTATAAGTAGGGGGGCCCTAGCTCTAGTTTGTTGAGGATACGGGACTTTCAGTATTAAAACCAAGACAGTCTCAGGCAAACTAAAATGGTTGGTAACCCTACCCAGGACCACGATTATGCCTTTTTGACCTTCAACAGGTGCAGCAATTGGCAGCCAAGCATCTGTCCCCTTACGTCCTACACCCAACTATTTAAGCACCTGTTGCTGCTTTGAGTAGTTAATCTCAGCCTTGACTGCCATATTTCATTGTCACCTGGAAATTTTTAAAAATTCCTACGGCATAGGCCACACCCTAGGCAATTAAATCAGAATTTCTTCAATTAGAACTAGGCATCCTTATTTTTTTAAAGCATTCCAGATGATTCCAACATATTGCCAAGGTAAAACCCACTAACTCAGAGCAATAGCAGTGACTATTAGAGTTAGGTAACCATCACCTTGAGTTAACTCTAATTTGGAGAGACTAGTTTTTTTGTTTGTTTTTGTTTTTAATCTTGATGGTTTAAGACATATACCTCCACATAAGGGTCATGAAGTTTGGGTCTGTCAATATTTTGGAAATCAGAGCCATTAAATCAATAGATAAAATTAAACTCAAATTAGATGTAGAAACACTGTCTTTCCAACATCCATATGCCTCTGGTTTTTTTCTGCATAGATTCCCTTTTGGCAGGTCAGATCCCAGGGAACAGGGCAGTCTCCATTTGCAGGAGTTTCATCATGTGAAGAGGATCTCAGATTTAAAGTCAGCCAGTAACACTTTAAATTAATGGTTCACTGCTGTTAAAAGCTGGTAAACCTCTCTGAAGTCGGCATGAGTAATCTAAATTCATTCCCATCAATAACCCTCCCTGTGGTGTGCCTCCAGTTGTCCCTGGGGATGCTGTCACCATTTGGAAGGATTAACCATCCATCTGAATGGTGAGCATGCATGGAGCTGCTTGCTAACATATGAAAGAAATTTTAAAAAAAGGAGTTAGTTTGTAGATGAAGTACAGATTCATGCAGGAATGTTAGCTTTCAGAGCATCTATAAAGGTATTAGGTAGGCATTGAACTTAAGCCCATGGAATATATCTAGGACCTTCTATAAAGTTAAACTTACTAGCATTTTTCGCTTTTATTATCTAATAATAGCCTACAGCAAATAAAGAAGAAGAAACTTCAGGCTCCAATAACCACAAATGTACCTAGCTGAGCTTGAGTCTGATTCAAAGGGTATTCTGAAACATTTTTCCTACAGATATTTTTTCACCAGTGGGTCTTAAGTGGAAAAACAACACAGTTGTGCCTGTCTGCTTCTATGAAGAAGAGCATAACTATTTTTTAATGAGGATAATACTCTGAAAACATTCAATCATTGCATTTAATCCTGAGACATCCCTAGTTACTTGTTTTCTCTTGGTTTCATGTGAACTAGTCTGGTGTACTTAAATCACATGCCTGTGAAGGAGAGATCGTGAGGCTACTTGCCTTAAGGAACACAGCATTTCAGAGCATTTCTGAATGAACTGGAAGAAATGAGTAGAAAGTATGCCCCTGCTAATCAACGAATGTGTGAAAGGAGGAGAGACAGAGTAAGGCAAATCAAGAGGTCCTACGTCCTCGTGTCCCGCTCTGACCAGAATCCTGGAAAAGGTGGGAACTAGTTAGGGTCTGGGCAGAGTCATAGTACTTCCTTTCACTGTCAGGGTCTAATTAGCCCTGTGAATTGTTGATGATAGAGGGTGGGATAGCTCCAAATGACTATCAAAAGTCTTGGCTTGTGCACTTTGGCTTATATGAGTGGTTATTTCTTGTAATAGAAACTACATTGCTGATTATAAAGGTTTCATCAGAGCTATATCCTGTATAAGTCTCTATAGCCTTGAGGGTATATCAAATCTGGAAGTATGAAGGGTAAAGATAACAATATAATATATAACAATACAATATAATACGATATAATACAATATAATGCAATGCAGTTGTGGTCCCTACTCCAGGTGGACTATTCGCAGCAGCAGTGACAGAAGGATACCCTGACCAGGCAGATACGGGACACTTAGAGACCAGCAGGCCCCAGAGGAAAGCGCTGGGACCCATATCCATAGAGGCTGGATGTCCTTCCCATCACTCCCATGAGGTAAGTGCACCCACCCTTCCATGCACCCTGAGGTCATCTTCGGTAGAATTGTGGAAAAGGGAGAACATTTGAAAGGCTGAGTAATTATCTGAACAGAGACAGGAGAATTATCAGAAAGGAGACTGTGAATGGCACTGTTTAAACCCAAACAGGTCAAGACACATTTGTCATCAAGTTAGTGCTCTGACACCAATCCCGCTCCCTGCCCCAACCCAACCCCAATCAAGCTTCAGTGGGAAAGAGAAATATTAGATCAGTTATAAGAAGTAAAAAGTACAGCCTTAACAGAAGCAACAGAAAATGAATTCTCCGTTTCTCACTGTCTATGTGACTTTGGGCAAAAATCATTTACGCATTTATCCACAAATGTCATGTTCCAGGTGCCATCCTGGGCACTCGGAATGCAGTGAAAAAAGACAGTGTCTTTGAAGAGGGCGCCACAGTCTCTGCTTCTCTCAGTCTCCTTTTCGTTCTAAGCCTAGGGCCTGTAGTCAGTACACTTATTTCACTGTTATTGAGAATTAAATGAAAAGATGGCATAAACATAAATAAGACTGCGGGAGATTCTGGCGAGTCACTTTTTCGTCCATAAAACAAAATCAACTTGTGAAAATAAACTCCCCAAATATGTAACCCACATATCATTCCATTCCCAAAGACCCTTTCCCTGTCGTACATCTGGCGATGTGGAGTGTCTCGTTTCTCTCCTACTCTTCCTGGCTGTGCTGACTCCACACCATGACTTCTCTGTACCTTCATATTCATCTTCTCATTAACCAGCACTCATCTTTCCCTAGAAAGTAGTTGGGTCCCTATTCCTTGTTTCTCCTAAGTGCCACTAAACCAAAACTGCATGCAGCTATATAATGTATGTTAAGACTGGGAATACCTAGAAAGCTTGAGAAGGGAGGACACGTAAGCATTTTATTAGAAGCCTACTTATGTTCACACACCTTCTCCCCTTTAAATATGTGCATTGCATCTCTGTGTTGAAATCTATCCTTCCTCATATATACTCAATAATATTATAAAAACTATATAAGGTGCCAGATGGGTACTGGACTTAATGGGGTGATCAGCTCATTCGGTATATAAATGTCTAAACACTATGTTGTACACATGAAACTAATATAATATTGTATGGCGATGGCAATTGAAAAATAAATTTAAAAAAATAAAATGATAAAATCTATCCTTTCTCACTCTCTAGCAGACAACCACGCTCTTCAAATTTTAACTGTAAGATTTCTCATCCTCTTCAGAAAAGCTCCAGCCCCATCCAGAGAGACTTTTCTCTAGGACTCATTTTGCTCTTCTAATCAAGGAATCTGGGGGACGAAAATTCCTTAAAATACACGATTGTGAATTATTTCGATTGTTTTAATAAAATGTGCAGAGGGTTGGCCACGATAAATGCGTTAGCTCTCCAAGTCCAGCAGTACGTTCCAGGAAAATGTTCTTGTTCTAAGGTTACATTTTCTCCACGACTGTAACGGGGACATAATCCCCTATGCCTTCTTCAGGAACGCCTTCAGTTTTCCCCCTTCACTTTCTGGAAAAATACACACCTACACACAGGACTATGTGCACCCACACATAGGTTCCCCTCGCTAATTCCTGGAAACACACACACACACACACACACATACAACTATACACACATACACAACAATGCAGACACACACACATTCCAAGGACAAACAATAGTGTTGTAAAAAAGGCACGGGACTTCTACTTTCATGGCAGCAACAAAAAACAGGATGAGAAAAAAATCAGTTTTCTATAGGACTGTGGGAAAGTGAAGATTGAAGGAAGCCTTGATGAATCCCAGAGAACAGGGCTTTCTTAGGCAACAAAAACACACAGTAGTTTCTACAACTGGGGGAAATAGTCTGATGTGCCGTAGCCAAAAACTAAAATTATAAGCCAAATGCCCATTAGCAAGAGAATGCATAAACATATTTTGGTATAATAATACAATAGAATGTTATTTAGCAGTGAAAAATAAAGTACTGACACACGTGACAATACAGATAAATCCCAAAACCATTATGCCGAATGAAAGAAGTCAGACTCCCCAAAGTACTCACTGTATAATTCCATTTTTATGAACTTAAGGACCACACAAAACTCCTTATTGTTGACAAAAAGCGAAAGAGAGATTACTTATGGAATATGGCGACGGACTAGAAGGATGCCTAAAGGAATTTTCTGTGTTGATATAATTTTTTAACATTTTATTTGAGGTTTCATTTACGCGCGTTTAATTTATCAAAATGTACCAAGTTGTATTTAAGATCTGTACATGTCACTATCTATGTCAATTTTGCCCCAGTTAAAACACGCACAGAAATACATGCTTAATATTTGTGCATTTCGCAATAAGTCAATGATACCTTCCATTTCAAAAAAAAAAGGTATTTAAAAATCCATAACTTATCCTTACGTTTACAATATCCCCTAAATTAATTTAAGGAATATATTCTCCATGATTCTTTGTGTGGTGGTGTGAGTACTGCACATGTAGTCTGCAGCCTTTCCAGTCTGACATTCCATCGTGGCATTTCTTACCCCACGCCCTTCTCCAATGGACCTGTGTGATAAGGCCAATGGTACCAGTTCCAGAACCACAGGCGTGGGAAAGGCTGCTGTCTGAGACGAAGCCTGACCACTTACTGCTGCCACTTCCCTAGGCGCCCGTGTCTGCTGATGATGGCAACCAGCGTTTAAAGAGTAGAAGATTTTCATTACTCTTAAAATTTGGCTATGAGTGGACTTCCCCACACCCCAGCTTCCTGATTAAAGAGACCAAGTCATCACACGCTCAGATAATCTCAAGGACACTCACTTGCTCTGTAAAAACTCTAAAACTAATGCACATAATGAAACTAATGCACATCCATAAAGGCAGGCTGTCTCTTGAACAGAAAAGAAAGATGTTCTGATTCTTCTCTGCTATTACCTGATGGAGATGAGACCTGGGAACTCCAGAGAGAAGGATGGGGAAAGAGTTCTTCAGGAGCCTTGTGTGCCTGTCTGAACAGTTGGGCAGGACTTGCAGTGGTTGACAGATTCACTATTTCCTCTATGAAAAGTGACCCGCAGATGTAATAAATCTCCTCTTTACCCAGTGACAGGGGTTTGAGAATGAACTCTGGTTTTCAGTCTCTCAAACAAAAGAAAAGTTCATGGAATTCCACATGGTCTAAAGGGGAAAGAATAGCAGTCAGGCAGGAGATGAGAAGGCATTTGTTGGGAATGTTTTTCCTTACAACGTGTGAGAGATTTTCCAAAAGTAACATTCTCCAATGCTCTGAACCTCCAAAGGCACAAATATGAGCTGTGAATGCAGGAGCTTTTGTGCTCAGCTTGAGGTGATGCCAGCATGGAGGGGGGCACAGCCAAGAACGGCATGGAGATCTAGGACCAGAACTGTGAGGGCCCATCTTCTTCCTCTTCTGAATCTCCCATCATGTGAGTGAATAAGGTCTCTTACTGTTTATGCAATTCTGGATTAGACTTTTGCTTACTAGAGGCCAAAGAACCCTACCTGATATCCTGCTGAACATATGTTTTATTGAATTATGAATGGCATTTTCCTGAAAATTCACAATTACCTTTTGGGAAAAGTTAATCGTAATTATCATATACATGGTCTGAAGAAAACGATTTTTAAACCAATGCATTTAACAACAATAACCTTGTGTTCAGAGTAAACAGAAGAAAGTGTGTGAAGATTATTTCCTAAACAGCTTATATTAATTATAGGAGAACTTCGCTAATGAGTTTGCCAGAAACACCTAAAATTATACTAGTTACATCTAATCATTAATTATGGTTCTTGGAAAACCCTTGCCGGTTATATAAACTGGTCATTCACTCCCTGAAATAATGTGGTCTGTCTTTAAGTATCAGTTGTTCTTACAAGCCCTGTGAGGATGAAGGTGGCAGCGGCATCAGGAAAACCCATCACTTTGGTGCACATGGAAGCCATCCCAGGCACCCCAACTGCACTGCCTGTTTTTCGCAGCGTGAGTTCACTTCCCTTAACCACACTTCATGCTCTCCAAAAATAATGTGGAGGAAGCATACATTAGGTACTTAAAGACACACCATCTGTTTTCCTTCTCTGCCAAGAGAGGAATTCCTTATTAAAATGAAAGCCCCAGGTCATCATAGGAAGCAGAAAGTGAAGATAAATGTCTTCCCTTCCGCCCCCCTCCAAAGCACATGTACAAAATATTTCCCACTCAAAGAAACAGGTGGAGACACTTAACCTGCACACACAGTCCATTAACTGAATGCAAATCCACAGCCTGAGATTCATAAACATAAAGGTGCTATGTCTGATGAAATATTAGGAACAAAAGCTGAAACGATGAAACCCTGGCCAATATGAGATCCTTTAAGGTAAAAATCTCTGTATCTCCCAACCCTAGCTCTGCCAAGCTTGAGCAGATACAATAAATATTTGCTAAATGCATAAAAATTAAAAGACCCATATTGTTAGGCCAGCAATCTCAACCATCTAAGTTGCTGCTAAAACATGTAGGTGGTTGAGATTCTCCTAGATTCATTAAATCAGAATGCAATTGCCCCCAAGTGAGTCTGACAAAGTATCATCTGCATATTTAGCTTATACTGAAGCAAAATGTTTTAAAATAGTTTTTGTAGTCCACTGCAGTGCATATCAAGGAAAATTTTTAGGTAAGTAAGAGAATCGAAGCAATTTAAATTAAAACTGGATATCAGTGATACAAGTGTGAGAAGTAACGTTGAAGTTAAGAGATTTTGAAAAAATATCTTTCCTAAATTAATTTCAGCAAAACTCAGGAATGCTATAAAAATAATTTAATTCCCAAACCCCTTAGATTAGACCAAACCACAAACAAGATATTTAATGAAAATAACTGTCGTTATAGGATTTCCAGATGAGGAACTCCAACTTGGAGATTTCATGTGTAGGCTTTCAAATTACTGCGTTTCACTCATCCTGAAAATTACCCTTTTTACTAAGACCTCTGAGAACAAACCCTGGTGTATTACAGCATACCAAACATGTATATCAACTAGATCATCTCGTCCTTTGCCCAGAAAATAAAACATGACTCCTGGTAGACAGTGCCGTGCTCTAAGACACACCTACCGAATTAGAGCCTGCCTCTTAACAAGATCTGGGGCTAAGAGTGTGCACAGGGAAGCCTGTGAAGGGCTGGGCCAGGCTAAGTGTATCCAGACTGCTCCCCATCTCCGGACCCCTTCAGCACCAAGTCTGTGCACAGGAGGAATTGTGGCCATGCAGATTGCTTAGAACTCAGCAAAAGTTGCATTCTTAAATTGAAGCCTTAAAAAAAAGTCTTTGCCTTTACGTCATCTGCATTAGGACCAGGCTTTCTGGCAGAGGCTCACAGTCTCAAAAATACTTCATGTCTCTGGAGAAAAAATACATCTTTTTCCATTTTGCCTTTGGCTCAGGAGTGAAGACCTGTGTTATGTTGTGTGAAGGTCTAGTGCGAATGGATGGAATTGAGAGCACAGCTCATGCCCCATCCAGACAGCTGCTCTGAAATTAGTAAAGGGAGAACACCTTCTGTGAACTCTGAGGAGAAAGACCAATGAGGGTGGGGGAACTAAGTGTTTAAGCTGGAAATATTTTCTCCTCGTTTGAACTGTGATCTCGGCTCCTTTAGATAACATTCTCCAGTACAGACAGCCCTATTAAGAAACATAATTTTCCATGGTTAACAAGTTAACCAACCAATCTTTATGCCTTTCCCACCCTTCAAATCTCACTCTATGAGAGAAATCAGAATTGTCCCTCCACCCACCATTTCCTAACCCACTTCCTAAAATCCCATTATGCAATAATTTCTAACAGCTCTCTAATGCTTTCAAAGCATACTCTTTGTTCAGCTGTAGAATATCACCTGCTAAAATGCTATTATTTCTTTGGATTTTGTAAAAATGAGTGGCCCTGAGCTAGGAATATGAGCATAATATTAGGACATTATATTAATAAATTTCCATATTCCAAAA
Organism: Pteropus vampyrus; assembly: GCF_000151845.1. Taxonomy (NCBI): domain Eukaryota; kingdom Metazoa; phylum Chordata; class Mammalia; order Chiroptera; family Pteropodidae; genus Pteropus; species Pteropus vampyrus. The sequence goes on along the minus strand of NW_011888815.1, from coordinate 2,765,539 downwards.
TAGAGGATGAATTTCTTCCTGAAATATACACAGCAGAGCTTGAGTCTTAATTGCTTCTGCATATCTAGCTGTCCAAGTATTTGTGAAAATACTCCATTAGCAGTACAAGAAACTGAGAATTAGCAAATGTGCTTAAATCTATTATACACGGATGCTCATCACCCATAAAAAAGAATATATTATGTCAGAACCTTTGTAATTAGAATATTTTTGGTTTCAAACATGTTAAGACAATCTTTCTTTTCTCCATGCTTAAAATATGTCCTAGTTAATTTGGGGAGAATTAAATGAGGTAACACACGCCATGATCCTAGCATATTTCTTGGTACAGAATTGGAGATCGAGAAAAGTTGTCCCTTCCTCCCCCCATCTCAAACATAGAGGATTGAGGAAAAATTCATGGAGTAAGGGGCATTTCAGTGAAAACTTAAAAAGAAATGACCGTCTGTATAGTTGGAGAAGTTGGGGACTTTCATGCTGAAACACGAATAAGCAAATTCGAATAAGTGTGGAAGTAAGCAGAGACCAGCAGGAAGAACCACGTGACCAGATGCATTTAGAAACATAATGAGAAATTACTCTGGTGAGACAGGCTGAAGGTAATTTGTGAAGAAAACTCTCTTGCAATAAAGCAATTTTGAATCAAACTCTGGATTATGATTAATAGTTGTTACATTCCAACAACATATGGAATATTCCAATTTATTTTTTTCTTTATGCTATGAAAATTCTTACTTGGAGATTTCTCTTTCCCTAGGAACATGGTGAAACATTGTTTTCCTGCATTGAGCAAGTCTATTCTGCAGCAAGATAAGAGACTGCTTTTTCAAGTCACCTTCCTAAGAGCTTAGGAGCTGAAAAGCTCTAGCTATGGTCATCATTTTGTCTCAGTGATGTTCATTTTCACAAAGTTTGTTACTCTTGGGGGTATTTGACAAAAACAATACGACACAGAACAAGTACTGGACTAGCACAGACTAGGATCTAGCACATAGAAAGTGTCTGCTAATTTATTTTCTTGGTTTTGGTTCTGATCTAGCAGTCCTGGACCATCCTTAGTACTACTTGACTGAGTTTCTTTGGGCAAGTCTTGTATAAGATCTTTGAACTTAAGTTTCTCATTTGAAAAAATGGGGGGGGGGGGAGTGGAATTATAATCCCTACTTCATCAGGATGCTGAGTAAATAATATTAGATGGCCAAGTCCAAAATATGGTCATAGAGAGTAGGCAGACAATAAAATCTGACTGGCTCATGATCCATGAGTTCAAGGTCAAGCAATGCTGTGAGTTGGAGCTCCTAACTGACTCACTACACCAAATCACAACCAGATGGTCCTTAAGGATCTGTCAAGTTCAAAAGTTTTGTGTCAATCATTTTCTTTTTTTTTGGTTTAGACATTGGTGATGAGCGGCTTTTATAAATCCATTCTTTCTGATCTAGCTCAGAGAAAGGAAATGTTTTCACAAGTTTATACAAATGTCTTTTCGTTCTTTTGGGAATGTCTGTACCCTGGGCCTCTATCTTCTCATCTGTACAATGGGGACTATAATTGAGTGAGTGCCCAAGCACTCTTTTAGGTTTAATTCTCTGAACCAAACTTTATAGTGGAGAAGATATATACAGAGACAGCCAGAAGAGCTATACTCCTGACCTTTTCTGTCTCGAGTATAGATGTTTCTTTTTTAATTATTCCTGGAGTAAAGTACACATAACTGGGTTTCCATGGACCAGATGTGAGATCTTAAAAAGAGAACAGTTCTCCACTGATAAAAATGATACCATACTTCACCTATTAAGTCCACTGTATTTACACGCAATACACTTTTGCCTTTGTTACATTACTTAACTATGTTAAAAGCACAAGCTAGTGAGTACCAGATGAGAGCGTGAACAGACATGTAAAAACATCTAGACTTGCATGAGAATTTACTAACTGTATTACCTGTTGTTGGACTCCTAGAGAGGGTCTCATAAAGGAGGGTAACTATGAACTTAGCCAGTGCCTGTCTTAGTAACAACAACCAGGAAAAGGGGGTTTGTTTTATTTCATTTTGTTCTAGACACTTCTTGTAGATACAATAGGAGGAAACACTGACTTGAAACCAGTATTTTAATTAATCTTTTGCAAGGTAGAACCAGTTCCCTCGTCAGTAAAATACTCTCCCTGCTTCTCTGCTCTGGGAAGTCGCTTTCCAAGTGAAATAAAGTGTCACGGCCCTCCCAAGGAGCATTGGTGCAGCCAGCAGCCATCTGGTTTGATTAAATGGGTATCTTTAAGCAACTTGAACATGTGTATGCTACAAATACCAAGGGACATTTCCATTTTGCTTACAAAGAGATGGGCTTGACTGAAGTCAAAGAGAGTTCTTTAGCAGGAAGAAACTTCTTTTAAAAATCCCCCGACCAGTGCTTTATGAGATGTATTCATGGTCACCCACCATTGCTTTCGAGTTAACAGAATGAATTGGTTTTTCCACAAAGTTTTCACAGTTGGCAAATCCAAGGAGTAATATGAATTCCAAACAAAATTAGAGGTATGCTTGGGGAGTTTGCTGGGATGCTGGGATGTGAAGCTCAGCATGGTGCCTTAGTCCTTGGTGATGTTTATGGAGCTATCTGGGAAAGGGAGAAGCTTAGCAATTGGGCTGGGTGTGCCTCGGGTCCTTCCCACTTAGGCTGTGTCTGGTACGGCACACACAGGGGTGGCTTTGTGCACACGTATCCCCCGCACAGACAGACACACACACAGAGCGCATTGCAAAATAACGTGCCAGGTGCTCGTAGTGCACTTTGTTTGGCCGCCGAAGCCTGGAAATGGAGCCAGGACACAGTGCAGGTCAGATGGCTTTTCCTTCAGCCTGAGAAGCAATTTCTTCTAAATTAAATGCCAGGTGTGAAACAGGTTTTCTTCTTTATGCTTCTCTACTGTGAATAAACAGAAATTCCTGTGCAAGTGCAAAATGATCCTTGCATAATTCATTCCAGTGCTCCGTTTTCCAGATGTGCAGTCGCTAGCGGATTCTCGTGCGGGCTTTGTTTCTTGGACATGTCCATGCAGCCGGATCTGACTCCAGCACACCTCAGCCCAGGCCTCTCACCTTCTCCTGGCCCTGCCACCAAAGCTCCCTGGTGTGCTGCTGTCTGAGACCCTCTGCTCTTTGGCTTACGTTCACTTTTCATACTTCACTTTTTATTCTTCAAAGGTGAAATTGAATTTACCTTCATAAAGTAAATTGTTCAATGTGAAGGATTTCTGGTTTCCTCTTGCTCGCCTGTGGAAGGCCTCTTCCAAGATTGAGAAGGAACTTCTGAAGTTTTAAAGACTATTTATTTTTACTGTGAAAGAAAGGAGCTATAGAATTGACTTCTCCCCACTGGCATTTTTGTGCCTACTGTGTGCCAGGCATATGTCATTCACATATGACCTTGTAAGAAGACAAATGTCAGATGATTACTCAATGCTTTTCAGCATCCTCTCCATCTCTCTAGTGAATGTACTTTGGAAAGGATCATGAACTTTGCTGGAGGCTGTGTGGGTTTATATTGCTGCCCCAGTGTTCCCAAGCTGTATGACTTCAGGGAGCTAACCTAACCTATCTGTGCCTCTTTTCCTCGCCTGTAACATGAACGTTGTAAGGGCTATTATGAGAGTCAAAGAATATATGTAAAGTGCTTAAAGCAGTGCCTGGCAATAGTAGCTATTTTGTAAATGTTCTCTATTGCTATGGTATTTTAATCAGCACTAAAAGTTGCCCTTAGTATCCTTATATTTACCTAAAAAGAAATGCTAAATCTTGGAGCTTTATATCCTGCTCCTCCCTAAGCCAGGAACTCCTTGAGGGCAGAGATGCTCTCTTACTCATTTCTGCTTCTCTGAGGTCTGAATATGTGTTTGCACAATAGCTTTCATTGAATGAAAGAATATAAACCTGACAGATGATATTCCTGTGGGATTGAAATAGGAGAAAAGGTACCTCCTCAGTTCTGGGGGGTAAGGAATGATCAAGAGGGAGACCGCCTGCCCAAGTTAACAGAGCCCTTTCTCTGGGGTCTTCTCGTGTGCCATCCACCAATCCCAGCCTAACAGTTCAGTTGCACTGAGCTAACACAACATAACCCCTTCGGCCTGATGTTTCAGTAACAGCCTCACAACTTCGGAGGAGTATCGGAACAGAAAATACTTTATCTCAACTTCAAGTTTCTATCCTCCCACAAGGAAAGCCCACTGTGATAGTTTTATTCTTCTCTATTTCTTTTCTGCACTACTACATATGGGTGAAGTGGGGCAGAATAAGAACACACTTAGAGACCACCAATTTCATTTAGAGTTCTATTATTGAAAAACCTAGTAGAAGACATATAAAATGGTTTTGGATTCCTGGACCCAACTCCAATATGTGTGTGGAAAGGTGCCCCATACCACCAAGCAATGCTCTGCAATGCTGGCTGGATGTCCCAGAATTCAACTGAATTCTGACACTATCTACCCAGAGATAACATCATATTCCTCAAGTTAAGGACTCAGTCCCACAAGACTGACCACCTCATCCTCCACTTCAGAAATCAATTGGCAAGCCCAGGTTGTCACCCATGCTTCTGACCAACAGGCTACAAACTGGAGATTCTAACCATCCCTCCTTAGGTTCACTTAACTTGCTAGATTCTAACCATCCCTCCTTAGGTTCACTTAACTTGCTAGAGCAGCTCACAGAACTCATAACTGGTTTATTATAAAAGGCTCTAACACAGAAACAGCCAGATGGAAGAGAAGCATAAGGCAAGGTATGGGGAAAGGGCATGGAGTTCTCATGCCTTCTCCAGGCGCGTCATTCTCACAAATCTCCCCCTGTTCTCTAACCCGGAAATTCTCTAAACCCCTTCCTTTTGGGTTTTTACAGCAGCTTCATTACACAGGCATGATTGATAAAATCATTGAGCATTGGCAATTGATTCAACCTCCGTTCATTCTCCCCTCCCGCTTCCCTGGAGGCCACGGGTAGAGTGAGACTTAAAATTTCAACCATTCAATCCTATGGTTGGCTCTCCTGGAAACCAGCGCTCATCCTTAGATATAGTCCAACTGTCACCTTATTAAGATAAGAAACAACACTTTTTCTGCTCCCATCACTCAGGAAGTCCCAAGCATTTTAGAAGCTCTGTGCCAGAAACAGGAACAAAGGCCAGATATATACATATTATAAATCATAGCATCACAAAAATGCATGTGTTGAGAGCCCATGTACCCAGTTGTCTTTCTAATGATACCACCTAAAAGGTATTTTGTGACCTTGCCCTGAAAGTTCCTTAACATTGCATGTTAAGGCACCAGATGACCAGAAAAGGTCCCCTACTTCATGAAATCCAAACTCCTCACTGAGAGATGAGAATCAGGGCTGTTGGCTGCAGTCTGCCTTTTAGGCTATTTTTGCCTTGTGCTGATTTGAGGGAGGCTCCCCAGCTAACATCGCAGAAGGATTCAGCCTGGAACTGTAGTGCCTCGCCCAGAGGGTTTCCTCCCTCTGCTCTGGTTGCCTGCACCTTGACCGTGACCTCCTGCTGCTTGCTTGAGTGTGTCTCAAGGCCTGTCCTCCTTTATCTCAAGCACAGCTAATTCATCGCCTCAATATTAACATTGTCCTCAACACAAAATTTCAAGGGGAGAAAACTAAGAAGGTGGATGGGGAAAGGGATGACATGACGAATTACACATAGCTGACTTCTTGTTGAAAAAGTGCCCCTGGAGGGAATTTTAGATAGAAATCTATAGTCTGGCATCAAAGTGAACATACATCATTTTGTAATTAATTTGGAGAAATGAAAATAAACATTAACTATTGATTCCAATTAGCTTTTGGGTCTAAATTAATTGTTTTCTTACCTGAGAATTCCTCAACTAGCCGCTGGGAGGTTGGGGGAGAACAATGCTGCGAAACGCAGTATGAAATCAGAGCAGCAGCTCAAACTATCCTTTAATGATTCTGCAGCTGCTCTTCTGACTGCCAACCCACTCAATGTTATTTCCGCATGAAGCACAAAAGATTCAGGGATCTCAGGCCATGTTGCAGTCACAGTCCTAAGCCAAAGGCCAGCATTTTAAAAGTCATTTTGAATTTAGTGGGGTTTTCCACTTATTAAAAAAAAAAAAAAAAGTTAGCACATAAATGTTAGTGATCATTGCAGTTAAATGTCTATAAAACATACTTTCTTGCTTCCTAGGCTCTGGGGGGTGGGGAGGGGGGTGCGGGGAAGCTATATTTGTGAGAAGCGCTAGGAGTTTGGTTCCTTCATTTGTCCTCCTTGGTTCCAGGTGTGAAATTCACACTGCCCACTGAGGCTCCTACAGTTTTGCTCACTATAAATCCTTAAGCCCATTGACCTTGACTTCTATCTCAGTGAGCCTCTTCCAAAGGCTTTTATTTATTACAAATGCATTTTTTTCTCTTCTCCTGTTTACCCATCAGGGATCTTTTCTAATTCTTTGCTAAGACGGTAATAAATTGTCCCAGACACAGGAATAATCCGATATCAACACTTATCATTTGCAAATACTTAGCTTTGTTGAGAGAGAAATGGGTTTTCTTAGTACTTCTAAGGCTGACCTTTTTATATTGGGAGCCAAGCCAAGACAACTGGAACAAAGAGGTTTTACATATATGTATAAATAAATAAAATCTGAAGAACCGGATGTTAGATTCCTACCACATTGGGGAAAACCCTTTGTGATGCTCAAAGGAAAACCCAAGGGTCGAGAGAGAGGGATGAGGGCAGTGCTTGTAGAATAAGTGTGCTAGCTTTGGCTTTGGAATTGGAACAGAATAAGAGGGTCTTGTTTCTCTGCACATGAACTGCCAGCGAGACCGAGATTTCCAGAGAAGGCAGAGCCACATCTTCATGGGGTGCCCAGTGACAGCAGAGCAATGGCTGATGGAGTTTCTTGGGCTGGTGGGCCTGAGGCAGCAACACAGGGGTCTGCCTGTTTTTCTATACTGCAGAAAAATGGCATGCAGGCTTACTGAGGCCTCAGGATAAACACAGAAGGACTAATCAGGCTCATGGACTGGAAGGGGACTGGAGCTGGCACAGGAGACGGCAGAGATTGATCCAAAGACTGATCTACAGTATACAGAATCCTCAATATCTACTTAAACAGGGAACTAAAATAATATGACAGAGAAGCCTTAAACTTCCTCTCCAGGTCTCTCTTTATTTGGGCCACTCAGCTTTGAAGGAAATTATTCAATAATTTTCCCATAGGGAAGTAGCATTCAAAGGAAAAATGAAGAAATACCTAGAAAAATTTTTCAAAAGTGGACATTGCTTAAGAAAAGAAAGTGTGATATGTAGAAATCAGATATCGAAGTACCAGGTTTATCTTTCCTTCTAAATTATAAAATATCTAAAATCCAAAAGGATATTATATATCTCAATATATTAAATTGTTTACTTTGCCGACAGACAACCATGCTGGAGATTCATCAGCATATACAAGAGGGTTCCTCGCCTTCTGTGTAAATGACCCAGGCAAATTGGATCTGTGCACTGAGTGACAGGCCATGAGCAGGGCTGTGCCAGTGGTGCCCCCAGATAGAAGGCCACCCATCCACTCACAAGTGTGCCCCTCTCCACAGTGACACGATTTTATTTACTGGTTCACATCATCTAAAGAAACAAAAATAAAATGGAAGAACTGTTCTTTAGGCAAGTTTTCACAAAAAGAGGCAGAAACTAAAATTATTGCTCAAATTCTTGAATGCACCTGGGCCAACAATTTAGCTCCAAGTAAACCTTCGGAGATTAGAAAGGTACGTTTCTTGCTTTTCAATAGATTTCAATACATTTCAGGAGGTTACAGTTTTGACTAAGAAAAATGTTCCCAGCAGTGCAAATGAAGAAAAGTGTATGTGATTGTGTGCTGAGGGTATACACACCATATCTAAGATACACATAGTATTTTTGCTCAGAGGGACTCAAGGCAATCATTTTATTCCATAGAAAAATAAATGATTCTCTGCCTTTTTTCGAATATCACTAAATCCTTCATATGCCATCATCAGAGGAAAAGAAAAACAAAAACACTTTGCCCTCTGAAAATGCTGAGATAAAACAAAATAACGAGGTCAATCTGACTGGTTCTGCTCCCCAACAAATAAACCTATTAACACAGACTCAATCATTACATAAATCAGTTGCTCTTTTCCAAGTATTGAAATTTTAATTTTCTTATCTTTAAATACTTGTGTTTTCTGTTTGTTTGTTTGTTTTAATTTGATGATGGAAGATTTCAGTCTTTCCAACGTTTTACTCATGGACACGCACTGAACAAGAACTTTCTTGATATGTCTGTGAGGCTTCCTTTTTTCACAGTGATTCCTGGAAGTTTCATTAAGATAAAATCTACCTGAGTCTAACCGATAATAATTTATCCTCTTTTCTATCAGAATATAATTAGATAGATGTGATTTGTAAATATAAATGAGCATAAAGATGTTATTTAAATAAGTCAGCCATGCTCATTATCAAGGAATACGGAATATCTTCGCATGTAGAAATTCTGTCTACCAAATGCGCCCAGAAAAAATGACTGATACTCAGTGCATGATTATAAAATCTCATGGGTGGTAAGAAATGTCATTTCCTGGCTGGCCAGAAAAATTCACACACACGGAGGTCCCAGAGAAGAGGACATCCTTCTACTTAAAGGTGCACAGATGCAATTTACAAAGGTCAATTAGATGGTTCTTGTTTTCTAATCTCAACAAAGTTGATATGGATAGTAAAATACTCTGACACATTGAAGTAAATTATAAACCCAGGGCCTTTATAAACTTTCAGACAGAAATTAACTTTTAAGTTTATTGTCATATTCATTTAGTTGTGTTAATGATACAAAAGTTTGTAGGCATTAATCAACACTTCTTAATACACCTATATATTAAAAAAAAAAAAATTCCGAAACCACGATATCAAATTAATGATATAAAATCAGAAAATTTCTAAGCAACTTCTGTGATCAAATCCACATCTGGGTGGCAGGAAATTGACTACAAGAAAGGATCACAGAAGGGAAAAAGTGACATTTGTACCACTTCCAATATGACTAAGATGTTCATAAACCACAGGTAGATAAAAAAATAAAACATTTTGTTCCTGACATAACTAAACATACAGCAGAGTCA
>NW_011888815.1:2749910-2753641 GCF_000151845.1 Pteropus vampyrus | reverse complement strand
CGCTAAGTGGTTTCTTAAAAACACAAATTAAATCTTAAAATGAAATGTGAGAAGAACCCCAGAGACACACTGAGAAGCTAGATTAAAGTATCACATTTGACTTATAGATGCCTCACATTGATTAATTAACAGAAGAAGAAATAAAACCTGATAACTGAGAAATATGCTGCAACTCTAATGACACAGAGGGCATTTCTATTTTGAAAAGATTAGGGATCTATGCTCCTAACTGATAGGCTTTTTGAAAAATTGTTACTTGTTTTTTTAAATTGTTTTTCCTCTTATTTTGTCTCCTTTTCATTTTTGCTCTGTGGCATGTTCTCAGTAAGGAATGACATCTTTCCTTCTAGGTTTGGCAGCACTCCTTGCTCTCTTCAAGGATCAAGAAATGTTGTTTCTTGCTTTCAGAGATAGTGCCCATCCCTGTTCCCTATGGGCAGGGGTCAGGGAGTCTCTGAAACAGCATGCAAACGCACATGTGCACGCAAACACATGGACACACGCGCGTACGCACGTGCACACACGTGTACGAACGCACAGAGTCCTTTATCTGTAGTTGACATTGATTTGGAAAGCATTAGACATGTTGTTCACTCTTACACATTGTACAAGACAAACCTGGTAAGATATTTTAAAGTTTATTGAGTAGCCCCAGGTTTATTTAAGGTTATCAGGTTAGGTGTTAACTATCTGGTTAGGTTATCAAGTTCAATACCCAAGGTGTTCAAGGTGGAGCCCAACCACATTTAAAGTACTATCTGACCAGACTGACTGCTCTACTTAAAGGAGATCCCAGTAGTCCACCTGTCTTAGGGACCTCGTCACCACCCTGCTGGTCTCCCCTTCGTCGGGGACTTTTGTCCTCCCTCACCCTGGAAAAGATGACTCTATTCCTCATTTGCTGTGGGACTTCAGCCCAGCTCCTCATTTATCCACACCTCTCGTGAAGATGAGGTTTTCTATAAAGCAAGCAGCATCCTTCCTGGCACAAAGCAGACACGGACCACACCATAGTTAATTTCATTCTTGGCTTCAGAGGGCCACAGCAGATCACGTAGGGCAGTCCCTCTGAGTAATCATCATTTGAGTGAAGTGTCATGGAGACCAAAGCAAATGCTATTGAGAAATACAGGAGCTAGAGGAGGCATTTTTTTCCTATGACGATGGCAGAATTTGTTTCCTATTTTTGTAGTCCAGCAGTGCATGTAGGATAACCCAGTGTGAGCAAGCGTGTGTGTGAGAGTGCACACGAGTGTACATGCCCATGCATGTGTGTATGCACATTAATGCTCAAGCATCACACTCTCTCTCTTCTAAAGCTGCTTCCACACTTCCCCTCAGCTTTTGCCCTATATAAGGGGGAAAGCCGGCGGTCGATAATAAGAAAAATTCCACCTGCTTTGGAAACATTTGACCCCATCACGCCATCGACAAAATAAAACAACACAAAAGGTCAGCCTGCTGCATGCCCTCTCTCTGGAGCCCCAGACCACCTGACTGTGGTAACAAAGCCTGATTAAAAAATTCTGACAGCACGCCACCTAGTTATGATAGCTCGGAGAAAACATCCCTTTCATAATAATCTTACTAGGGGAAGAGAGTGGGTCTTTTTGTCTCTCCTTTGTGAGGAGCGATTTATTTTTATGGATGGTAAAAGGAAATAAATTATCCTGAAATGGCTCCTTGGTAGATCAGGATCCGTGCAGCTCATTCTGCGTTTATAGATAAGCAAAAGGTCAATTGAATGTTATGTCTTTTACTGTGAGGCACAGTTAGATGCTGTACCACGTGGCAAGGGGGGCACAGCTAGTTGGATGATTCAACTGTTTGTCGAGTCCCCTTTAGAGACTAGTTTGAGGGGAGATTTCTGCGCCAGGGACTGTCGGGGGAGATGCCCATCAATCACCTGTCACTAGGCATTTGTTTTGCTGGTGGGATTTAATAATCTACAGGAGATTAGAACGTGTTGTTTTTGTCACTGTGGACAGTATACAGATAATTCTTCAGACACGTGTTTGATAGGTTCCAAAGGAGTGGCATATGTGTCTCTGATTAATGACTTCTTCCTGTGTTCCTGAGGCATTGAGACATTTCATTAAAATATAAAAGCCAGGATGTGTTTGGACATAGTGGAGAGTATCTGGGTCCAGAGCCCATTCTGAGCAAAATCGAGCGTTTCTGAATCAATTCCTCTCCAGACACCAATGCTGTAAAATCACAATCAGCTGTCACTTGGGAGTACCCTTGCTTTCCTAACCACATTTCTTACTTATTCAATAAATATTTAATTAGTAGGCACTATGCACGTGTCTCTAAATGCCAGAGCCAGAGAGGACACTGCCCTTAAAATGTTTTATTTCTAATAGAGACAGGAAGGAGGATTAATCCAATAAACTCTGAGTGTCTTTTGTATGCTAACTCACCAGCTATTAAAAATCTAATAGGGAGAGAAGAAAGGTCACTGATGCTTACTGAGAACCTATAGTGGTTCAGACAACATATTAGTCACTTATACAAGACTTTTCTTATTTTACCCTTGTAAATATGCTTGTCTCTATCTTTTTTAATACAAATATCTGAAACGCGAAGAGATCTTGGCAATGAGAAGTGACATCAGAATCAAAACCCAGATAGTTTGGCTGCCACTGAGTGAGAATGATGCGGGTGGGGTGGGGGCGGGAGGTGGGCTTGTGCAGAAAGAGCTTCTCAGAGGAAGTGGAGCTGAACTGAGTACTGAAAAGGAACAAGGTGAAAAAGCAAACATTAGAGACACTCTGAGGACAAGGAAAGCATGGAGGTGCTCTGGGAAAACAGGAGTGACCCTCACTGTGCCAGCCTGTGTTCTTTTCAACATGGCAAAGAAACTAGTGAGAGCAAGCACACCTCTCCTGGGCCGGACCCAGCTCAGTCTCAGGAAAGGGTAGGCGGGGTGGTGTTACACCCCTGACAGAGAGCTGACAGGCGTCTGTCCGTCCATGCCAACCACTGCCTTGCCCTGAGTTCTCTCTATGTGGTGGCCCCTGTGGTTGTCACCTTCCTCACCATGGTCTCCTTCCCTGCCCCTCCTGCCTTTCTTCCTGGGGCTTCCCAAGCCCAGGTGCAGGCTTGACTCTGCCCTCGAAGATGACATTCTCAGAAGTTCAAGCACCACCTCCTTCCATTCAGCCCTACCCAGGTGACCTCGAACTTCTTCTCAGGCTTGATCTCCAGCTCTTGACTTTCTGAAGTGTCATTTCTAACTTCGAGTCACTCTTGCACGCCCTCCTTATTTCCTTCTCTCCAGCTTGGCTCAAGCCCAAATTCCATCCATCCGGACGACAGTGGTCTCTTAAGAGCACTTCCCTCTGGTTAGTCCTTAAAGCCCACGCAAACGGTGGTGAAGCTGCTCTCATAGGCAGGTCTCTTACTACTTTGTGAGCACTTCGAGACCAGTGTGATTTCTCTTCACAGTCCAAGCACCTATCACTCTCTAAGCTCTCAATGACCTGGTGGGATGAACAGCTCGTCCTATGCCCCATTCCCAATCTGTCCTGCACATAACTACAAATTCAACTTGCTAATACCCTGCTAGGAAAATTCAATGGCTACCCATTATTGACAGAATAAAGCTTAAACTCCATAGCCTTTCATTCAAGCCACTCACAAGCTGGCCCTGGTTAAGGCTTTCAGTCCTATCTCTTACACTCTACAAGAGTAACTCGTTATTCCGGCAAATTCTGCCCCTCCCCTCG
>NW_011888815.1:2746643-2749860 GCF_000151845.1 Pteropus vampyrus | reverse complement strand
AAATAAATTATCCTGAAATGGCTCCTTGGTAGATCAGGATCCGTGCAGCTCATTCTGCGTTTATAGATAAGCAAAAGGTCAATTGAATGTTATGTCTTTTACTGTGAGGCACAGTTAGATGCTGTACCACGTGGCAAGGGGGGCACAGCTAGTTGGATGATTCAACTGTTTGTCGAGTCCCCTTTAGAGACTAGTTTGAGGGGAGATTTCTGCGCCAGGGACTGTCGGGGGAGATGCCCATCAATCACCTGTCACTAGGCATTTGTTTTGCTGGTGGGATTTAATAATCTACAGGAGATTAGAACGTGTTGTTTTTGTCACTGTGGACAGTATACAGATAATTCTTCAGACACGTGTTTGATAGGTTCCAAAGGAGTGGCATATGTGTCTCTGATTAATGACTTCTTCCTGTGTTCCTGAGGCATTGAGACATTTCATTAAAATATAAAAGCCAGGATGTGTTTGGACATAGTGGAGAGTATCTGGGTCCAGAGCCCATTCTGAGCAAAATCGAGCGTTTCTGAATCAATTCCTCTCCAGACACCAATGCTGTAAAATCACAATCAGCTGTCACTTGGGAGTACCCTTGCTTTCCTAACCACATTTCTTACTTATTCAATAAATATTTAATTAGTAGGCACTATGCACGTGTCTCTAAATGCCAGAGCCAGAGAGGACACTGCCCTTAAAATGTTTTATTTCTAATAGAGACAGGAAGGAGGATTAATCCAATAAACTCTGAGTGTCTTTTGTATGCTAACTCACCAGCTATTAAAAATCTAATAGGGAGAGAAGAAAGGTCACTGATGCTTACTGAGAACCTATAGTGGTTCAGACAACATATTAGTCACTTATACAAGACTTTTCTTATTTTACCCTTGTAAATATGCTTGTCTCTATCTTTTTTAATACAAATATCTGAAACGCGAAGAGATCTTGGCAATGAGAAGTGACATCAGAATCAAAACCCAGATAGTTTGGCTGCCACTGAGTGAGAATGATGCGGGTGGGGTGGGGGCGGGAGGTGGGCTTGTGCAGAAAGAGCTTCTCAGAGGAAGTGGAGCTGAACTGAGTACTGAAAAGGAACAAGGTGAAAAAGCAAACATTAGAGACACTCTGAGGACAAGGAAAGCATGGAGGTGCTCTGGGAAAACAGGAGTGACCCTCACTGTGCCAGCCTGTGTTCTTTTCAACATGGCAAAGAAACTAGTGAGAGCAAGCACACCTCTCCTGGGCCGGACCCAGCTCAGTCTCAGGAAAGGGTAGGCGGGGTGGTGTTACACCCCTGACAGAGAGCTGACAGGCGTCTGTCCGTCCATGCCAACCACTGCCTTGCCCTGAGTTCTCTCTATGTGGTGGCCCCTGTGGTTGTCACCTTCCTCACCATGGTCTCCTTCCCTGCCCCTCCTGCCTTTCTTCCTGGGGCTTCCCAAGCCCAGGTGCAGGCTTGACTCTGCCCTCGAAGATGACATTCTCAGAAGTTCAAGCACCACCTCCTTCCATTCAGCCCTACCCAGGTGACCTCGAACTTCTTCTCAGGCTTGATCTCCAGCTCTTGACTTTCTGAAGTGTCATTTCTAACTTCGAGTCACTCTTGCACGCCCTCCTTATTTCCTTCTCTCCAGCTTGGCTCAAGCCCAAATTCCATCCATCCGGACGACAGTGGTCTCTTAAGAGCACTTCCCTCTGGTTAGTCCTTAAAGCCCACGCAAACGGTGGTGAAGCTGCTCTCATAGGCAGGTCTCTTACTACTTTGTGAGCACTTAGAGACCAGTGTGATTTCTCTTCACAGTCCAAGCACCTATCACTCTCTAAGCTCTCAATGACCTGGTGGGATGAACAGCTCGTCCTATGCCCCATTCCCAATCTGTCCTGCACATAACTACAAATTCAACTTGCTAATACCCTGCTAGGAAAATTCAATGGCTACCCATTATTGACAGAATAAAGCTTAAACTCCATAGCCTTTCATTCAAGCCACTCACAAGCTGGCCCTGGTTAAGGCTTTCAGTCCTATCTCTTACACTCTACAAGAGTAACTCGTTATTCCGGCAAATTCTGCCCCTCCCCTCGTCCATCATACCTCTGCCTTCTTACCTGCCTTCATTGTATCCTCTCCTCTTCTCTTCTTAGTTAAATCCCACTCACCTTGCAAAGCAAAATTAAATTCCATCCCATTCACAAGTCTTTCTAGATTTCCCTAGCCTTAGGTCATCATGCCCTTTTCTGAACTCCATCAGCATTTAAAGTCTAAACCACTCATACATCACCCACCAGCTACCTTGTCCCGTGAGGCATCCTTTATGGGACTCAGGCTTTCCTCTCTGCTAGACTGTAAACACCTTGAGGATCAGGACCCTGGCCCACAGGATATTTATACTCTGATATCTCTGCACATGCAAGATGCTGAATAAAGCTGTCATGATATTATCACCTTCTGGAACTTACAAAAAAATAATTCTTCAAAATGCACCCTTTCCTTCTTGCATGAGTTAGATTCCAATCAATATTCAAGATGCAGGTACAATGCAAGTCAACTCAGATCCTGTGAGCCGAGCCTTTGCAAGGTTTCTTCTGAGGCAGCCATGTCTGCAAGGCACATACCTGTCTGACTAGCAAACAGAGCTGGGTGTGTGACATTTCAATGGCAGGTTCAGTTAAGGTCAGCTATTCAATTACAGTGTTTGATACCTGTAATAAGAGCCACTTGTTCTTTTCGAGTGAGTTTTTTTGCGGGGCGGGGGGTGGGCGGGGAACAGCTTTCTTGTAATCAGAAGTTCTTGATGAGTCACCACTTGGCCTACTTTCCATTTGTATCATTCCGCTTCATACTAAGATTCATTCTATACTTGTGATACATTGTGGCCCAGATAGTAAATGTTTTAAGCGAGAATATGCCTGATAGATGGTCCACTGACTTTCTCTGCCTAATGAAACATCTACCTGGAGGGATTACAGTCAAGCAGTGGCTGAAGCTTGAAATCAGACCCATGGGCTTTTGCATACTTCTTGCACCTGAATAGCCAGGATGAAGTGCCCAAAGAAAGAAGGCTGTTGTTTTGAAAAGAGGTTGCATTACCTGCCCATCCAGTGAGCTGAATTTTCACCATGCTGAAAATCTTAAGCTAAGCAAGACTCTGGGATCCTTGCAAGGGGAGAAAGGTGAGTGGGAAGTTGCAATGACTTGCAATAGTAACCCCTGCCCTGAACACTGATA
>NW_011888815.1:2744433-2746593 GCF_000151845.1 Pteropus vampyrus | reverse complement strand
TGTTAAATTTCTAGAAATAGAATTGTTGAGAGTCTTCACAGACTTGAAGTATTTGAAAGATACTGTCAAACTGTCCCACAATAAAGATAAAGGTTCTACCAATTTATACAATTTATAAAATATTGTTTCTCCTATTTTTAAATCATTAAATGTTAATAATTTAATTTTTTCCAATTATAGAATTCGTCTAAATAAATTAATTATGACATTAACTTTTTAATGCTAGTATTTGACTATATTGGAATAAAATAACAAACATGTATGTTTAGTTTTACTTATGTTTATTATCAAAATTTATTATAAATAAATTCTCATGTAGGGATTGGCAGTGTTAGCACCCAAAAATCTTGATTGCTTAATATCTGAAATTTTATATTTCCAAAGATATTTACGGAAATTCCAATATATTTACCAATAAAAAGTTATAGCTACTAATAAGCGCATCAAGTTGTTGTTACTATCATTTAAAAAACAATTATCTTTTGAAATAAAAGTTTCAATCAAAACCACATGTTTGAATTTGCAAGTTATTCTTTCCTATCCTGAACATCAATTGCCACTTGAGTTTTAGCCCTGACATATATTAGGCCATATAGATATATTCCATGTATAAATACACAAATCATAGTCATGGTAATAGTGATCCAATCCTGAATTTTGATTCTCTGGGGAGTTAGCTTTGTAGTTGGAATCCCTATGTGTTATAGGTCAAGCGAGTTATGGGATCGAGTAATAAATATTAACTCAATTTCCTGGTTGCCCCTCCTCTACTAAAGACTTATTGATATCTGGTCCACACAGAGGTACCCTGGTGCTCTAATATTTCAGTAAGAACAGGTCCCTGTTCACTGATCCCACACTAACATGCACAAACCCCTAAAAGGAACCAGATGTGGAGTGCATGGTTCGGGGCCTCTGGCAGAGCCTGCATGTTCCAGAGGTTTGCTTCATGGGGTATCTCACAGTTTTAGAAGGGGCAATTAATTTCCTCACAGCACTATGCAAAACACCATGGAATGCCAGGGACCTGGGTGGTTTTCCTTCTGTAATACTACATTCACACATTTTGTAAAATATGACTTTAATAAAAAACAAGACAGCCTGACAGCAGTGGTCAGTAAATCAACCACGTGGTACATAGGTCATTCAGATTTCACGCTGGGAATTAATGTGGCCCATACCGTGGAATGGTGTCAGTTAGTGAGCCCGCCAGGAACTATGGGAGGATGGAGAGCATGGAGTGTCCACTGGATTTTTTCAAAGTCCGCTAAGTGGTTTCTTAAAAACACAAATTAAATCTTAAAATGAAATGTGAGAAGAACCCCAGAGACACACTGAGAAGCTAGATTAAAGTATCACATTTGACTTATAGATGCCTCACATTGATTAATTAACAGAAGAAGAAATAAAACCTGATAACTGAGAAATATGCTGCAACTCTAATGACACAGAGGCATTTCTATTTTGAAAAGATTAGGGATCTATGCTCCTAACTGATAGGCTTTTTGAAAAATTGTTACTTGTTTTTTTAAATTGTTTTTCCTCTTATTTTGTCTCCTTTTCATTTTTGCTCTGTGGCATGTTCTCAGTAAGGAATGACATCTTTCCTTCTAGGTTTGGCAGCACTCCTTGCTCTCTTCAAGGATCAAGAAATGTTGTTTCTTGCTTTCAGAGATAGTGCCCATCCCTGTTCCCTATGGGCAGGGGTCAGGGAGTCTCTGAAACAGCATGCAAACGCACATGTGCACGCAAACACATGGACACACGCGCGTACGCACGTGCACACACGTGTACGAACGCACAGAGTCCTTTATCTGTAGTTGACATTGATTTGGAAAGCATTAGACATGTTGTTCACTCTTACACATTGTACAAGACAAACCTGGTAAGATATTTTAAAGTTTATTGAGTAGCCCCAGGTTTATTTAAGGTTATCAGGTTAGGTGTTAACTATCTGGTTAGGTTATCAAGTTCAATACCCAAGGTGTTCAAGGTGGAGCCCAACCACATTTAAAGTACTATCTGACCAGACTGACTGCTCTACTTAAAGGAGATCCCAGTAGTCCACCTGTCTTAGGGACCTCGTCACCACCCTGCTGGTCTCCCCTTCGTCGGGGACTTTTGTCCTCCCTCACCCTGGAAAAGATGACTCTATTCCTC
>NW_011888815.1:2728931-2739588 GCF_000151845.1 Pteropus vampyrus | reverse complement strand
TGCCTGATAGATGGTCCACTGACTTTCTCTGCCTAATGAAACATCTACCTGGAGGGATTACAGTCAAGCAGTGGCTGAAGCTTGAAATCAGACCCATGGGCTTTTGCATACTTCTTGCACCTGAATAGCCAGGATGAAGTGCCCAAAGAAAGAAGGCTGTTGTTTTGA
This sequence comes from Pteropus vampyrus, assembly GCF_000151845.1. Classification (NCBI taxonomy): domain Eukaryota; kingdom Metazoa; phylum Chordata; class Mammalia; order Chiroptera; family Pteropodidae; genus Pteropus; species Pteropus vampyrus. Next base: position 2,739,420 of record NW_011888815.1, on the reverse strand, counting down.
AAAGAGGTTGCATTACCTGCCCATCCAGTGAGCTGAATTTTCACCATGCTGAAAATCTTAAGCTAAGCAAGACTCTGGGATCCTTGCAAGGGGAGAAAGGTGAGTGGGAAGTTGCAATGACTTGCAATAGTAACCCCTGCCCTGAACACTGATATAGGACCACACTCTACCCTTTTGAACTGTCTGTAAAAGAAATGCACAGACTGTGAAAAAAGGTGGGACTTCAATCTCAGCTGCTTTTAATTCTTTGGTTCCCTGCAGTTTTCCCCAGACAATGACCTTGTGTTTCAGAGTCTCATATTAGTATCAGTCTGCTCTTATGTCAAAGATTTTCAGATGCATGCAGTTTGCCAGCTGAAGGGCCACTATTGAGTTCTCCCATGTCCCCTGACTTTCCCTTCCGAGAGGTGGCTGACAGCACCCTAGTTGTGATAGCATTTCTGTGGTAACACACACATACCTTAAGATGGGTAATTAAATTTAATATTAACATCTACATTTATAACTCCAAGAAGCCATGTAATTGTGGTACTATTTCTAAAGGAAAAGTATTTTTCAGTCAGATTAAAAATGGCCCCACACTTTGCCAGATGTGCAAGTCCATGATAACCAAATCTATATCTCACGTTCATTTTTATCGATGGCTCAATGATAGTTTTGGCAAAGGTCATGGCATTTGGGATCAGATGAACCAGATTTCAAACCTTACACATGAGACTTTGGGGAATTCCCTTAATGTCTCTGCTTCCTCCTCTCTAAAAAGAGGGAATGATACCTGGCTCCCAGCTCTGTGGTGAAGATGAAAGACAATGGTTTCAAAAGTGTTTTGTATAATGCCTAGCACATAGTATATGTTAAATAAATGGTAGCTACTTTGTTCTTTCTTTTCTAGCAGTGAATTAGATGGTATCCATACAATGCCAAATGAGCTGGTTACTTTAGTTTGTAAACATGTTAATAATTTACTACCAATAAATAACAAAAGGAAAAATTATGGTTTAATGGTATCTCATACAGTTTATTCAGAATACAATCACTGAATTGTTGCCTGGTTGTGGCTGTTGCATCAGGAAGCCATAATTAGTGACCCCTATGTTTGGTGGAAATAGCCTGAAGAGGTAAGAGAGATTGCTAAACAAAAAATAAAAGTGCTACATCAGGTCCCTTTATTTCATTGAAGAAACTGGTATTTTCTAAATCGGTGCACACATGTGTTTATTCGTCACGCTTCTTTAATTTCATTACATCTGTCTTTCTCAATTGCTCAGCTGCAGCATAGTCTCAAGTATTTTATGATACTTAATTTCAAGAAAATTGTTTCACCATGGTAGCAAAATAACAACAAATGTAATGGAAGATATATTTAATATAATTCCCTACTGCACAGAGCAGCATAAATGTCATCAATATTTATATGACATATAAGTGGAAAATCAAAGATATCTGAGGCTGAAGCGGGAGGACATATACATACAGGGTCCCTTCCTGATAGAGGGATTTTCTCTACTTTGATTAGAGGAAAACATTCTGAGATGTTTCTCTAATATCATATTTATCCAACATGTCTGGAAATGACTCTCTAATCCAAATGTACCCCATTTTTCCCATTAGATCAATTATTCTTATTTATTTTCTTAAAACAAGGTTGCCTTTGGCCAAATCAGCATGGTATAACAAATATGACAATATCTGACAAAGAGAGTGGAGAGGAAGTTAGACCAAAAATCAGGCATTTTATACAGGTCCACGATTATAATCACAAAAGAGGAATCATTGGGTAAAAAATGGAGTTAAAGTTTTGTTGACTCGTAGTGAGTCAATGGGTCTTTTATCCTCATAGCTACTGAGTATCCAGCCTAATAGTCATGAAATAGTATCTCTAAAATCAACAATGGAGGAAAATGTGTTCTTTTGCTAATGTCATAATAAACTACCATTGCCATTTTGGCCAGAGCCTCATGAGTCACCCAAGAAGTGGCAGAATCAAGAGTCAAGAAGAGACATGTTCTGCTATGGACCCTGGTTCTTTCTACTCCCTCCTGCTGCTTCTCGGAATTATTGTAATTCACTTCATATGAACAAATAGCCCCCAAACAGCTGTTGGTGGTTTGTTTTACCCAATGGCATTCCAGGGAATCTGCTCCAGATATGGTTTCAAAAAGGGAACACACATTTAGCAAAGAGATGATATATAAAATGTTTTTATTTTGGAGAAAGAAAAATCACAATAAATTTAATCCACCATTCAATTCTGTGCTAATTTGTTTCCCCGGTCCTGTGCTGTGTTCTTCCTCTGTGGGGGAAAATTAGGATTAGGCTGTGTGAAGTCTACAGCCATGGTTTCCTAAAACAGTGTCTTCTCAGAGAAGAGGAATCATTGAATATTGCTGACTGACAGCCTTTTAATCTTAGAACTAGTACCTCAATTTCAGTAGTTGCCAAAACAAGAAAGAAGAAATATGAAGACGAGGCTGACTTTGGAGAAAAAGGTCATCCCTAGTGCTGCCAAGAGCTGAGTTAGCAGGCAGTGTTTACAAGCAAGCCCAACTATGTTTTACCTCCTCTGCACAGCTGGGTCATACCACCAAGTGATGTTCCCATCACCGGATGTGCCAATTCCTTGGAGCAATGCACAGCTCACAGTTTATCTGACACACGTGCATTAAGTTCCACGGGTCACCACTCCCCCAGGTCAGCATCTTTCTCACTTCTCAAGTAAATCGGGCATGACAAACCCGTGTGTCATCTATGCTTTTCTCTCTCCCCAATATGCTTGTTCAATCAATACCAATTCCCAATGGTTACAATAAAGGCAAGTGTCTTTACTCTGAGCTGATGTGCTCCCAGCCTGGATGCCTCACGATGGTAGCCTCACTGAATGGACATGTTAGAAGTAACACGTCACCCCAGTGTCACACGTGAAGAAATACTCATCTTCCTCAAGTGCTATAAGTCCAGCAATGTCAAGGTGGAAAAGCCCATACTCATAGAACATTTTCCCACCTAGCCTCTAACAACCCTTAGAAATATTTCTCAACGATCAGACTGTAAGGTTACATTTTTCAAGATAGATGGCACAATGGAATACTGACTGGAAATTTTGTGAGTTAAATATAACTGAGCTGCAACTAAATGAGAATCCTCTGATTATTGAGATCCAATCATAACTGCCTCCCGTAAATGTAAGTAGTGTAAATGGTTATCTATTAGCGACTAGCTTATTAAATCACCAAAACAGTCAGAAATTTCGACATTATACCTGAAACTAGTCCCAGATCTTTTTATTTTAGTGGAATTGCAAATTATCATGGGATCCCTTTCACAAAGCAGTCACTTATCATTATATGTCATTGTTATAAGCTGAAGTTTTATTTGTTTTGTTTGTTCATTCAGACAAGGTCAGCTTGGAACTGGCAGGGGCTTTGCCTGTTTCACTGTTGAGTGTACCCCAGGGGTAAGAATGATGCTCACCATTTGTTAAATGAATGAACCACTGAAAGTCCCCAATATTGAAGCTGTGCCTTTCAGCGGCAACTTCAACCATTTATGATTATCTTGCATTCGCTGAGGCTGACAGCCATGCTGTCCTTGCCCATGCTTTCCTCCCTCACGGTCACCTCTTAAAGCAAACCCATGTTCCTGCCAGTGGCTGTTCTCCCCACTCCCTCTGGTAGGGGTTTTCCGAGCTGCTGCCTCCAGTCCTCTTATTTAAAAGTTTATACAATATAAATATATGTATTCACCCACAGTTCTTTGCTACATTCAAATCCCCTTCTGTGTTTATGCGTAATGTTATATATCCTATAATGCCTTGAAGTATGATATTTGATGCTTTTTTCTTTCAATTCATTGTATCATTACATTTTAATCTCCAGGAACGATTCAGAATCTCCGGGAAATAAGAGGGCACGTAAAGGGATGTAAGCCTCAGAACCTTGTGAGTGTCACTGTCTATGATTAGCTCACAACAGCGGTCTTCAGAGTAATGCGGCTAAGCCTTTATCAAGGTATTTTCAGGTTTTTGCAGTTTGAGCATAATCTCCCTGGAATGCTCTGAATCTTATCCTTCACATGACCTTGCAAGAAACCAGAATATGCACAGATTCAACATGGGATGTGCTGGACAACCTGTTTCAAAAGCTCTGGATGGAAGTTCGCAAGGATTCAAGTAGTGGGTGACTTCAATTAAATTGCCCTTGGAACCTGGTGTTATACCCATGTTTCCTAAGGATCAAGATACCATAGTTATTTCACTAAAAAAAATAAAAAAAAATTTAAAAAAATCCTATTTTGTATCTCACGAATAAGAGATAAAACCTTAGTATGGCAACTTTCCTCCTTCTCTGTTACAACCCTGAGGCAGGGAACTGCGTCCTTCAGATCATACCTGTCTCAGGCTACACTTCTTGGAATTTCTTCCCAGCTCTGAGAACTTGGTCTAGTTACTGTCTCTATTTCTCACCTTCCTCATTGATAAAACTGTGTTAATAACAGCATTTGCCTTATAGAGTTGTCAGAATTAAATGAAAGAAGTTATGAGAGGGCTCGACGCAGAAGGAGCCTACAACAGGCACACAGTAGGTCTTCAATAAATGGCAAGCTTTTGTACTTGCGACAAAAGCCTTCCCTTCTCAACGAAATAATGTATAGGGTTTGGGAATGAGGGAACTAGGAGGTTTATGGGGAGAATAACCTAGAAATTGGATGTGATTAAAAATCTAAAGGTAATAAGGTGGTGGTGAAATAGTTCTGGACCAGGAGTCAAAAGGTCTGGATTGAGTTTGGGCTCTGTGGCTAATTAATTGTGTGACTTGAGCTGGATGAGTATTTTCTAGGCACCTACCATTTGCCAGGTACTGAGGATTCAGAGGCCAGTAGAACACTGTCCCTGTTCTCCAGACTTTCACAGGCCTGTAGAAGATAAAATTATGTGGACCCAGAAATAAAATACTATGTGATTCACACAATAAAACAATTATAGAAAAGGGAATAATTTATATTCCCTCAAGAGGCAAAGAATGCTTCTCAGAAGAGGGTTTGAAATAACACTTGAGTTAACTGATGTGAACAAATTGAGGAGAGGGAATCAAACAGACGTGGGTTAAAAACTCCAGCCAGCACCTTAGAGTTGAGCAAAATTGGGTAAGTTATTTACCCTGCTTTGAGCTTCAGTTTCCTTTTCTATAAACCACCTGTTTTGCAGTATTCTTAGAAAGGTTAGAAATAATACATAGAAAGCATCCAGTTAGGATCATTAACACAGGTTAAGCATTGGGCACATGGCAGAAACGCAATTATTGTACATTCCTTCCCTCTGAAACCCTTTTCAACCCTCACACTCTAAGCTTCCATGCATCAGGCCCAAAGGAATGTTATGTTGTCACTTCCAAGTGCAGTTTTAGAAGCTGCTATGAACTTTACTGGAACTGAAAGTTTAATGTGGAAAGTTTCACGAATAGTTGTTAGTTCAGGTAGAGAGCCTGGGTGAATAAAGACATGCATATATTTCTAAATTTCACCAGGTTGTCTGCAAAGGCCAGGCAAAGGTTAGTATTTTGTTCTGCCTTTCATTTCTCTTCTATTTCTTGTGGGAACTTATTCCAACCAACAAATTATCAATCCTATGTTCTCCTTCCTGATGGGCAAGACATAGCACCTGGCAGTCTAAGCCTGATAAGAAAACTTCTCCTTCTAGAGAAAATTCCAAGTGCATCTCAACTTTTTCCACACTTTGTGAATTTTTCCCCACAAGCCCCTCAAAGCTGACAGATCTGACCCAAGAGATGCCCAGACAAAGCTTAAATGCATTATTTAGAGAGGATATTGAGTAGAGAGCCACCTATGGGACTCGTGTTACACAAATAGTACTTAGTCCTGTGAATACATTTACTCTATACATGTCTTATTTTTTAAAGGAAACTGGAGAGGAAATGTGGATAGGGTTTAAATGGTAACGCAATGATTCCTCTAGGCACAAATTAAATAGCAAAAACAAGGTATACAGCTTCTGGATTAATGTACCTGAGTGCTATATAACTACAAAGGAGCAGGAGAAGTGGCAGAGGCGGGGCGGGAAGAGAGAAAAAATATCCGAAAGAATAGAACTAGACAAGTTTCCTTATCCTCTGCTTTGGCTTCCAAAAACGAGTTCACAAAGAATTTTTTTCCTCCACACACTAAAATGCAATTGTTTCTTTAAATTTTTTGGATCTCAGAAACTGAACAGCATGATCTTCAATGACACTTTTCTTCTGAAGAGCCCTGTAGTGGATGGTGAACCCACTGACTGGCAGCATGCATTATTCATCAGGTCTGGAAAGAACCTAATCATCCAGTCTGTGTTAATGGCCTGTAAATAGTTGCTTTTGACAAGAACATTTAACACCAGCAAGAAGGGGAGTTTGAGGAGGGAGGAGGGCACAAAACTTGAAATAACAGGGTTGAGAAACAGTTTGGAGCTTACTTATTATGACAGCCGGCAGCTGATTCTAGAAAAGCAGCCTTTCAGCCTAAAGCTCATGGCAGATCAGGTGAATGGTGTCCCTGAACTGGAGAGAAAGTTAATCAAACCAGATGGTAGAAAATGAGAATATGTCTATAGTGATGCCTCCTGAGAAAACAGGTACAAAGACCACACGTAGTACTGGGTAGAGATACCCCCAGGCCTCACTGCATACTCTCTCTGAGCACACTCCCCGCCCCCATCCCCAACCCTGTCTGCCGCTTTCTCCCTTTTGCTCCCTGGAGCTCCTCAAGAGCAGGCAATCTCCACTTTGAGTTTCCCCAAAACCTCCAGCATCCTGTCCTTGTTCAGCAGAGTGCAGAGGAAAGGGACCACCCGGCTTTGGTCTAGAGCTGTCACTGGTCAGTCTATATCAGAAAAGGTGTTTCTGAGCCTCAGTTTCCACTTTTGGTCACGGGAATAAGTAATACATATCTACCAAAATCGTTCTGAGACTTGAATGGGGAAAAGGAGGTCAAAATCCTGATATGGTGCCCAGAATGCATTTAGTTCTTAATAAATGTGACTATCCTTGCCCTTCCCCTCATTTGCAAGTCAAAAATTACAACATCTGTCTTGGAGATGTTTGAGATGATGTTTGAGAGAGCAACACAAAATTTTGGCAAGGTGGAGTAAGTTATTTTTTTTTTATAAGTCTAGACATTTGTTAGAAATAAAATTCTCTATATTTATTTCTCTAAAAATGGAAAAAGCCGATGACCAGAAATACAGAATTAACATGTGGCACACAAAGTCTTGGTGAAAAAGCAGAGGACAGGCAGCAGTTCCCAGCATTACCCTTTGTAGGACAGTTTTGATAGGGTCATTCTTGCTTCCCTAAAGGGTGGCTCCTGTCTTGGAGCTGCCTGATTTCCAGCTCCTCACACAGTCCCCCCTCTTCATTTCCCAGAGGTGTTTGGATAACTCTGCATATACTCACAAATCTTCTGCCCTTGGCCTCTTGCTGATGTCACTACCTAAAAACCTAGGTTCTTTCTTAAAAGAACTAACTTTCCTGCTCAATGTTTCATCCCCTCAAGTCTCTCAAAGTAACCAACCCAAACAGCCATTCATTCCCTTTGGTTCTTGTCATCTAAGAGACAAGATGTTTCTCTGAAGAAGGGAGAATATTTCCTTCCCAACTGCGTGTCACAGAGCAAGACTGCTTGTGTTCTGAGTTCCACAGGGTCCCCTAGGGAAAATAGTCTCACCCTGGTCTCCTGTCTATCTTGTCCCTGCCAAAAGATTCCACCTCAGTCCAAGGAGATCTTCCTGAAAACAGCACACAAGGTTGCCCACCCCCCAGCACTGCCCAGCTCCATCCCCCTCATTTTGCCTTCCAGCCCTTGTGATAAAGCTCCTTGCAGGGCTTCCTCCCTGCACATAGTGAAAAGGAATCTATGAACACGATCCCACTACAATCACAACGCACACACGCTTGATTTAAACACACAGGATAAAAACTGATTCACATTCACACAGGAGATTCTTCCTGTTACTCATTTTCACTTTCTTTGCTCTTAAAATATAATTCAAATGTTGTGGCTCTCTCCTCTCATGCAATGACAGCTGAGATGTTCTAAATAAAGCAAAGTTAATCCTATCTCTAATTTAGTTTCAAAGCCATAGCTATTTAGCCCTGCTTACTTACTGTTGGCTTCACAGATACCAAATATAGATGCCTTAAAACTATTCCATTCAGTGACTAAACTTCAGGAAGTTGTCTTAACATGTCTAATGGGGGACAGTTCAAACCTGCAGTATAGACAGTCAATCTGCTCCTTATATCTGTTCCCGCCTCCCCCGCCTCCCCCAGCTAAACCAAGCAAAAGCGGGCTTGGTGCCTAGTTAACTCAAAAGTCTGCTATATTATGGACCTGGCAACCAAAGTGAATTGAAGCTGAATGGCCCCCTAGGGAGATAAAACCAAGGGAAAGTTGAAAAAAAAATGTAGAATTTCTATCCATTTGCTTAATCGCTACTCCTAGCTCCTTGGTGCATGGAAGTAATAGACAGCTCATTGTATTCATGTCTCTGAACACAATTTATATTCAACGCTTTATCTCTTTTCACCCACATTACATGTTGGTTCATCATTTCTTCTTTCCTTGCAATACTTGCAGTATGAGGTCTTCTCCCTGGCATCTCCTTTCAAGGTTGTATCAGATCATTAAAATGAAGAACACTCCATGAAACCAAGTTAGAGGATGTGTTCTGCACATTTTTTCCTCCAAACAATTCACATTTTGCTCTTTATACCACCTTCAGTTTCAGTAATTGAAGAATAAATATTTTTTTAAAGGGGAATCTTAATCGGCTTTTTATAGGGGGAAAATTGCCTCTGGAAAGCTTTTACAATAATAGTAATAGAATAACAGAGATCTGAGTTGAGAAAGATAAATGTTCTTATTTTGTCCTCACTCAGAGGCAAAATGCTATTTAATTTTTTCTGACTCTCCAATGTTGGGGCCTGTGTCTTTCACCTTTATAACCAATTCTCAGTTAACAAGTGAATCTATACCAAAAAAATCATATTTGTATTATGTTCGAATACATGCAACATAAAATCTACCATCTTAAATATTTTTAAGTGTATAGTTCTGTGACATTAATACATTCACATTGTTGTGCAACAATGGCCACATTTATCTCCAGAACACTTTTTATCTTCCAAAACTGAAACTCTGTATTCATTAAACAATAGGTCTTCATTCTTTCCTCCTTCCAGCCCCTAAAAGACACCGTTCGATTTTGTCTTTATGAATTTGAACACTCTGGGTACCTCATATAAGAAGAATCATACAGTATTTGCCTTTTTGTGCCTGGCTTATTTTAAACAACACAGTATTTAAATCAAGGGCAGTACAGGGAGAAAGAGATAGTTGACATTTTAAAACATACAGCCCTGGATTTAAATCCTACCTCTGCCGCTTAATTCCTCTGTATTCTCAGGGAAATTCTTATAAACATATTTCTTTATCAGCCCCAAATGATGACATTAATAATGGGCTGTGTGTGTGTCTGTCAGGAAGACTAGTGAATCCATAGTGTGGTAGAAGATATAGAGCAGGGGTCCCCAACACGCCTGTGAGGAACCAGGCCACACAGTAGGTGAGCAGCGGGAGAGAGAGCAAAGCATCATCTGTATTTGCAGCCACTCCCCAGCGCTAGCGAGCATCATGGCCTTAGCCCCACCACAGTTCATCAGGCATTAGATTCTCATAGGAGCACCAGTCCCTGGTGCCAAAAAAGTTGGGGACCGCTGATATGGAGTGAATACTCAATAGATATTATTTCTTCTTCTAGCCACCAAGCCTAAGAAATTTAAGAAAATTGGATGTCTAACTCTCAAGTTAAACTTCTACTTCTGTGCCTATCAGACATATACTGAACTTGACTCTCTTTCAAATGGGAATGAATAAGAATATCTTCCTTAACATTTATTGTTGTAATAAAATGAGATTAAATATGAGAGCTCGATATATAAAATTCAGGAACAGTTGGGGCAATCTCGGCGGGAGGGATTCCAGAATGACATCAGATGATGCATATGATGAAAGTGATATAGTTGTTGGCACCCCCAAGACAAGAGAGGAGAAAAGATGATGCAGTATTTGTAACTTAAAAGGAGAGGGGATGGACTCATTAAAAACAAAACAAAACAAAAACAAAAACAAACCTATATTTCTGGCAATAAAAAACACTGTTGATTAGAAACATAAGTTTCATAGACTCTTTTTATTTTATTGTTGGAATAAAAGCTAAAGGTCATCTACACCAATATTATTCTCACACAAAGGGTAAGGGGTATTGCCCTCTGTCCTAACTCTTTTTTCACCAATAGATGGTTATTTGTTTTACTATAATCCTGAAAAATGAGCCTTGTTCTTGCATCCCAGCCAATGCAATGAAACTTCCTCTTGTGCTAGCATAGTCTTATTACTGAGCTCCAGTCTACTTCTGTCATTTCCAAGATGGTTTGATCAC
>NW_011888815.1:2719267-2727826 GCF_000151845.1 Pteropus vampyrus | reverse complement strand
GTGGGCCAGTGTGGAATGAAGTGAGTGACAGAGATGAAATGAAGAGGCAGGCAAAGACCATCTTATGTGAGGACTTGTAACCATGGCAAGGAATACAGACAGTCTTAAAAGTAATAGGAAGCCACTCAAGGTTTCAAGTCAAGAAATGATGTATTGGATTTCATTTTAAATGGATAATTTTGGTGTCACTATGAAGAATGAGTAGAATTAGACTGGAGCAAAACCAGCTGAAAAGACTGTGGATGTGATCTAGGCAAGAGATGACTGTGACTTGCACCAAGACCAGGGACAACAGCAGGAGGCCAGAGGGGAGGAGTAAACACTTGCAAGAGAAGTTCACCTGGCAGATGGAATAGGACTCTGCCATTGATTGGAGATGGGGTGTGAAGCAAAGCGTTGAGGTAGCTCCATCTACTGAGATGTGAAATGCTGACATTTCAGGATAATTACGAGTTTGGTTTCGGACGTGTTGAGTTTGACATACTGGTAGGAAATATAAATGGAAATATTGATTTGGCAACTGGAAAGATAGAAATGAAACTCAGTGTTATTTTGGTCTAGAGAGGCAGAAGTGGGGTTTACTTTCTTGAAAGAGGGAAAAGAGTGAGGAAATAGGAAAGGGCTGAGATAGAGACCAGAAGACCACTCAGTAAACAACCGTGCCGTGAGCGCCGGTTCCTGCGAAGCATCGCCACAGAGAGGGCTTTACCCACCAGACAACCTGTCCAGTACTCAGGAACTTGCTACTACTGGGTTGAATTATGTGCCAATGATCACCTTTCGATTGCTTAATTTTAAAGTTCACTTCCTCTTCACATAAACGCATACCTGCAGATTCTTTTTTAAACTATCATAGAATAAAGCTATAGCTTGCTTGGAAAATGTCTATTATGAAAGTGAGTGCTGAATTTTTTTATGTTAAAGTACTTGGAAGAAGAATGAGGAGGAGCAGGTGGAAGAAAGTATGATAGCACATAAAGGTGATAACTACAGATTACGAAAATACTGTAATTCATGGCAATTTAACTTAAAACACCTATCATAATTTTATAATATAACACCTTCATATAGAAAATTGGGCTATTTAATATCCCTCCAGGGTATTTCAGGTCAAAGAAAAATAAAAAATAGAACATTGTACCCAAAGATTAATTTAGATTTAATGTTCTATAAATATGGATAAATTTCCCACTTCTTCTATTTTTCATTTACATTGCTTCATTGGCCAGAAGGAAAAGTAGATTTCTTAAAGAATATGTTACACAGTGCCTCACAAATGAATTCATTTTTTCATTCGACGATGAGATGACCAGTATTGCAGAGATGAAAAGAAGAACAGAAAATGATAACTGCCTTCGTTGCTCACAATATTAAAAATAAATATGTTAGATATTGTAATCAGGGCAATAAAATCCGTGTTAACTTATGAGGCCGACAGTTATTGAGTGCCTATTGTGTGCTAGGTATTGACTTTCAGATAGAAGCAGTGCACTAGACAAGGATTCTATAATCAATGAGTTTATCTTCTAAACAAAGTACTTTTGGGAGCAGAGAGAAGAGAGTAATGCTGGATAATTTGCACTGAAAGGTAAAGGGAGCCATATCTTCTACCAGGCCAGGGTAGTGGTGGGAGAAATTGAAGAAGGTTGCTCAGACAAGGTGACATGTGCTTTGAAGTTTGACAGATAAACAGGAATTCACCAGCTAATGGTAGAGGAGGACACAGAAGGCAGGACGCATAACAAAATAATGTAGAGATGAGAAAGTACCTAACATCTTTAGAGAATGGGGAACTAACTCATGTAGCTAAACTACTGGAGACTGAGGTCAGATTATGAATAATATTAAATGCCATGCAGAGTGACTCCTGGGCTCCAAGTATTTCTAACCAACCAGGAATGAAATTAATCTGTTGTTAATAGCCATAGAGAGCAGAACCCTCAGCATATTACACAGATCACCTGGTGTAAATGTAATCCATACCCAATCTCCATAATAAGCAATTAAAATAGATAAAATGGGTTTGTTTGTGGTGTAGATGAGATTCATTCTTTAACTAAAACTTATTGCTAGTTATCGATTACATCAGGAGATAAAGTAAATTCTCTGTCCCAGAGTTCTAAGGCTTTGAAACAATTTCAGGCTGATCCTGTCTAGACCTGTATGACTACTTTAGTTCCTCTAGAATTTAGGACTTTTATGATTGAGAGACTTTGCAGCACATTTAAAGAACAAGCTAAAAATCTACTGCTGAGATAAAACTAAAACTAAAACAATGAAAGACTTTCTTTTATATTCATGTCTACCTTTATGGCTTCTCTAAAACCTATGACTTTTGCAGAATCTTGGACTCAGGCAACAATAAGAGTTTTTATGGTTGCCCAACTCATTATTTTATCAGCCATCCAGCAACACAGCCTCCAGCTTCTCTAATATTCTTGCTAAACTTTAATTAATATACACCTTTTACCATTATTCCCATAATGAAAGATAAGACCATTGTAATATATCAAACAGTAGAAAATTAATTCTGTTTGTCATTGCTTTCTGTTAGAGAAAATATTGTATTTCTCTCCACATAGAATATTTATTTGAGAATTTTACAGCTACATATAGCCATAATCTATCTTCAAAATGATGAATTTCAAAGGCCAAGACTTGTATGATAAAATCCCACTACATAATTTAATAATCTAGAAGAATAGGTTGACCACTGTTGGGTTAATAGACTCTGTGTACTAAGAGCAGACATGAGCTCAGACTTTGCTAGTGATTAATAAGTACAGGGGTATAAACAGTAATTATTCATTTAAGGCCCAGATCTCCTCATTTCATTCCATCTTTGGGTCAAGATGCCCACAGACTGTTGCAAATTGTCTCAACACCTATTAAAACTGGGAACACTACGGGGCGGCAAGGCCCATAGCTTGAGAGAAAGAACGTTTCATGGCTTCTTGCACTTAGCCAGCAGAGGTCTAGTGGTATGATGTAATCCTAAGCACAAACTGGTTTTTAATGTGATGTGGGTCACACCCCAAGCTGACTCTATAGAGATCCAAGGGGACAGGCCATGGGACATCTTTCACTGCCAGAGTGTGGTTTGGGGTTGATGGCATGACCGGCATGGCTCTGGGGCTTTGGGAAAGAACAATGGCTGGTCATGAGCAACAGCATCTGACAGCTGTTTCAAATTCAGGGATACTGTGCTCTGTGTTTAGAGAGCATTGGTTCTACTTTTTCATTCTGTCATGTCTGTCTGTCTGTCTGTCTGTTTCTGAGAACAGCTCAAGGAACAGGGTAAAAAACAAAGAAACATAACCCTACATCAAGTTAAGCAGCTTATAGAAGAGAAAACTCAATACATAGGGCAATTTACTGCATCTACACAAGGTCACATTTCAAAGCAGTTTGATTTTTCCCCACCCGATTGAGCTCAAGCATCATGGTGGCCCAGTCCTGGGGAGGAATATTATTTTAAGTCTTTACAAGGGAAAGTGATCAGAATGAAAATTAAGTAGTCAAAGACCAAAAATCAAAACCAAACACCAAAAAAATGTCCCCCAACAATGATATTTCACATTTACCCCCTTATTTTGGTAACTTGGACAAAAGCAGCCACCATGAAGGCTGACAAGGTGAGTGAAGTGTGGACCAAACCAGAGGGAGATGCATCGAAGATAAGGGAAGGGACTATGAGGTGACTGGCATTTATTGCTCAGCAATTATGTGTTAGTGGTTGTGGCCCGCACCCATCATTTTGCATGCACAATAGTTCTGTGAGACGGTATTAATCTTCGTATTACCAGTAAAAACTCCAGGGGTACTGAAGTGATGCTATTTACACAACAGCCCAGAGTGATGGAGTCAGGATTCAAATGTGAGTGCATCCAGTAGGAAAGTCTTTATTCTTTCCAGTGTTTCATGCTGCGCTCCCATCACCTGAGTCCTATTCTAGCCGAAGCTGGAGTGAGATGGGGAGGGTGTGGTTGCAGAGGAGATCCACCAAATACAAACCTCGTTTCTCACTTGTGAGATTACACTTGGCAGACACCCGACACGCACTGCATTTTTGCCCCAGTTTCTCACTCTTTGACGTTTCATGGGTACTATCTCTGAGTTCTTCCCCAAAGCCCTTGCTCCTTGGCGATGCTTCTTCAGAGCACAGAGCAAGGAGACAAGGATGAGGTGAGGGAGCACAGAAGGAATTTGCTGGCATTTAACATACCCCAATGGGCTATAACTAAAGATACACTTTCATGTAAAGAAATCTCCAAATGTTACAAGTTAGGCAAGAAACAAACTTAAAGAAGAACAGAATCCCTGGACATAAAACAAGATAACCTATTTTTAGAAAAATAAATCTTAGAAAAAGCTTCCATCATTTGCATTTTCTGATAAATTACCTAAAAAGTCTGTAAAGCAAAACTTAAACTGGAAGGAATACACCAAAACATTAGTAGTTTTTCCTTTTCCTTTATTTCCCCCAAATTTCTTTAATGTGACATTTTCCAAAATGAGTCTATATTACTTTTAAATGGAAAAAAAAAATCTAACAAACTTCAGTTTCAGTTTAAAAAGCAATAGGAAAAAAGTTACTGCTCTGACGAGCTCACCTCAAAAATTCTTACTGGGGATTTGTGATAGACATGCCATGTGATACGGCTTTTAAGATTATCTTTGACATAGATTGAGTTACCTTAGTCAATAAATTTCAGTTCGGGGGAAGAATTTTCCTCAAGGCTTCTTGGCAAGATTCTTGCATACTTTTCACCTTTCCCCGGATCCTGGACAGGACTCTTCTTCATATGTTCCTATCTACCAATTTCTCACATTTTACAGCGATACCACCCAGAGAAGAAGTCAGCTGCTTCCAACGCAACCTGCCCCAAGCCATCTAATGCAGAAACTTCTAAAACACAGAAAAATATCTGAACAAATTAAGAAGGATTCAAGCTAAAGGACAAAGATGGAATCATCCAAATAGAAATTTAAATAGCCGTTGTGCCAATTATGTTTTATTCTTTTTATTTTTAGAATAGTTTTAGATTTACAGAAAAAGGTGCTTGCTTTGACAGAATATATACTAGATTTATAGAAAAGGTACAAAGAGGGGACAGAGAGTTCCCACATAGCTTACACCCAGTCTTCCCTATTATTAACATCTTACATTAGTGTGATATATTTGTCATCATGCATGAGCCAATACTGATACATTACTATTAGCTAAAATCTATACTTAATTCAGATTTCCTCAGTTTTTACTTAATGTCCCATTCTGTTCTAAGATCTCATCCAGGGTCCACATTACATTTATCAACTCTCCTGAGGCTCAGCTTAGCTGTGACACTTGGTCAATTACATTTTAATCTTTTGAAAGCTGGAAGTGATAAAGAACATTGTTTTTCCAACACTTTACAAACTTAGGTATGGCTAGGTATATCCAGGAAAGTATCTGAATCCTAAGACATATAAAAGTTACCAATATTCATCCAAATGCTAAGCAAATTAGAAAGCAGAAGAATAAAATTGCTAGTATATTTACAGAAGAGAGTGTTCTTTATTTCATGCAGCTGTATGATAAATTTTGGGGGGTTGGGGGCAGCCCATCTGGTTCACATCCAGTGCTTTTTAACAAGCAGAATTCAAAGACAGGGTCCACCCACAGGAGAAAACAGAAATCAGCCAAATGCATAATGTGGTCCTGAAACAGCATACACAGTGTCATATGGCACACAGCACCTAGCGTAGTGCCTGGCACATGTGTCAAATGGATGAACATAAATAAATGAACAGAGCCCTAGAAGTGACTATGGTACAGGCTCCTACAGCAGAACTTAATTTCAAAGGGTAAGATGATTTATGTGCAATGTGAAATCTACCATCAACTTTAGAAAAACATAAACCAAACTCAGAGCACTGTGATTTTTTTTTAATCTGAGCTTATGATCTTAAAAAGATATACACTATAGCATACAAAAGGAGTATCATGAATTGCTTCTACTTTACCAGCTGTGTAGCTTTTAAAGGAGTTTCACTCCTTGAGAGTTAGTTTTCTCATTTGTGTGATGTAGATGGTAATAGTTGCTATGTAGATTTGCTGAAAGAACTAAATAAGAGTAGGTGGCCTACTAGAAACGCAGCAAATGTTGATAAAACATCATCATCATCATGAGCATCATCATCACAGATGAGAAAACAAGTTCATTTTATTGCTACCCAAGGGTATCACATGCAAAGTAGTGATTCCTCTTCTAACCCCTTGCTCCTCCACACTGCCTCTCTCCAGCATGGAATTTTCATCTTTGAAGCAGCCATATTTTATACTGCCATCTGTCTGGCAAATTCCTAACCATCTTTTGAGATATACCTCAAAAAGCATCTGCTTTAAAAGCTCTTCTGTGCCCCTTCTTTGTGCCTTCCTAATACCAAGTTTATAGCTTGATATAAATCTTATTTCAGATACTGAAATCATGGTTCATATCCCAGTCTTTTGGTTGGAAGTTCCTGAAGAATGGGGTAGAAAATGCATTCTTCTAGTATACACAGACTCAGCATACTCCTTATATTAGTTTTCTGGGGCTACAATAACAAAAGACCACAAACTTGGTGGCTTGAAACAACAAACAATTATTGTCTCACAGTTCCAGAAGCTAGAAGTCCCAAATCATGGTGCGAGTAGGACCATGCTTCCTCTAAGATCTCTAGAAAAGAATGCTCTGTGTCTCTCAGGCCTTCTGATGTGGACTGAACCCGTTGGCATTCCTTGGCTTACAGCTGCGTCACTCCAACATCTGCGTCTATCTTCATAAGGCACTTCCCTCTATGTGTCTCTGTCTTCATTTGCTATTCTTATCTCCGTGTGTGTATTTATCTCTATATCTCTTTTCCTTTTCTTATAAGGGCGCCAGTCATTTTGGGGAAAGTGTCCACCTTATTTAATTATGACCTCATTTTAATTTGCATCTTAATTATATCTACAAAGATGCTATTTCCAAATAAAGCCACATTCACAGATACCAAAGGTTAGGGCTTCAACATTTATCTACTTATGGGAAACAGTTAAATCCACAACACTGCCCAACCCACAGTAGGTGATCTATGATATCCTGATGAGGAAACAGATGGATCGATGACTAAAGAAACAATTTCTACTCTCCCAGTAACCAGGTGCAGACATACAGGTGGTAGCTCATTTTTCTGTAACCACAACTATGCTTCAAAATCCTGCGGTTTCTTGGCACCCACAGAATCCTGCCTTTTTAAATCTATGATTAAATAATCCCATGCTAAATCTCACAGTAATTCCTTTCCAGGGCTTCATATTTGTATCCAATTATGGAAAACCCAAGCCAGAGCCTGAAAGGCACAATTTTCAAACTGCTTTTTCCCTTCTGAGTTAGCTGCTATAGGAGCGAGCATACTAATCCCATGAGTCTCCTTTCACCTGTATGTTAATAACTTGAAGGCAAAGCGGATCTTTGCAACCACATGCGATTGATGGGGCTGGAGAAACTGACAGTATTTGAGGATAGAAGTTTGCCGCTAGTTTTCCTCAGTCCTTAACACATTAACCTATGTAGGCAGCATCTTAATTTTCTCATGTTTTCTTCCACGCTAGAGCAAAATGAAAAGTAGTAGTGCAGAATGTACGAGAACGTAAGCTTTCCAGTGTACTGGCTTCTGACGTGCACATTTCTTCATCTCGATTCAAATTATAGAGAGAGGGCAGTGGCTTCCAAGGTACTGAGCCCTCATGAGATGTTTCACTTTCTTTGCCAGCATCAGCCCTTTTCTCAACCCTTACTGATTGGCCTCAAAAAAAAAAAAAAAAAAGTAAGTGACTTTTCCTTAAGACAGTAAATGAAGAACACAGTGAGCCTACTTGATGATTCTCCTGGTTCTTCATACCACTTAGCTGGCATGTTATGCTAAATTAGGTTATCTGCTTGCAGCCTGGGAGACATGAATTAAAAAAAAGAAGCCTTGGGATGAAAGAAATGATAAAAGCTACAGGCAACTTCATGCATATTTACTTGTACTTATGAATACGGCAAAGTATGATATCTTTAGAAATGTTTGCAATCCTTCTACTGAAGATGAGAAACACAGGTGAGGCATTGTGGGAGAAGCAGTAGCCAGAGCCTGAAAAAAGAAAACATAATTCTGATGGACTCTCTCCAGAGTATTAAATGCCAGTGTTTCTTGGGATGTTGTCAGTTATGGTTCCACCCAACCTGGTAAATGGAAACTGATTCTCGGTCCAAAATATCAACAAGAAGCCTAGCTGGACTTGAAGATAAATGAGATCATGATACATTTCTCTTCTTGGCCTTTGGCTCTTCACTCTGAAAAGTTCTTTCTTTTCCATAATCTCCCAACCACATCTAAAGTAGGCATCAGAGACTCAGCACTCCTGAGGGTTAAACTTCTTTCTATTGTCAGCTTCCCACTCAAGCATTGTTTTGAGTATCAAATAATCCAACATTTTGGTCCACTGTCATAACAGTGTAACTCAATTACAAATATGCCAAAACTACACTCATGGTTTTCTATACATAT
>NW_011888815.1:2582987-2718237 GCF_000151845.1 Pteropus vampyrus | reverse complement strand
AAGTACCAATGTTTGGCTTTCTTGACATACTTTATTATATCTTTGTTTTATATTCTATTACCTTATCTTTATAATTTCCTTCTGTTTATTATTTTTTATTTAATTTGCAAGTCTTTTTCTACATTCTTGAGTTAGATGCTTGGATAATTGATTTTCAGGCTTTTGGATGTTTATAAATATGTGCAATTAAGGCTATAATTTTTCCTGAGTGTGAAGATTTAGCTGTATCCCACCATTTTTTAAATATCATTTAATTCAAAATGTTTTCTAAACCTCATATGATTTCAATTTTGATCCATGGGTTATTTGAAGTGTATTTGTTAATTTACATAATTTACTATTTTATTTTTATTGTTGACTTATAGTTTATTTCCACTGTGATAAGGTAAAAAAAATATGAAAGAATTAAATTCTTGGGTGTTGAAACTTGTTTTTATGGCTCAACATTGTTTATTTACTAATAAATGTTTTCTCAGCTCTTGAAAAGACTATACATTTTGCAGTTATTGGTTGCAGTATTTTATGTACATAAATTAGATTCGGTATGATAATCATATTTTTAATAGGTTGATTTTGTCTGCTTGTTCTATCAATTAGTATAAGAACTGTGTTATAATCTCCCAAAATGATTATGAATTGATATGTTTATCTTTTTAGTTATATTTATGCTTTATCTATTTCGAGACTATGTCATTAAGAGCATATGAATTTAGAATGTTTCAGTCTTTCTAGTGAATTGTATCTTTTATTACTATGAAATATCACTCTTGATCTTCAAAAATATTTGTTTCCTAAAGTCTGTATTATTTGTTATAAACATTGTTACATTGGCTTTCTTTTAATTAGGATTTGCTTTATGAATTCTTAAATTTAATATATTTCTTATAAGTGGCATACAATTGTGTTTTAATCTAGTCTAAATTTTTTTCTTTTTAACTAAAATATTGAGTATCTTCATTTAATACAATATGTAAATATAAATAACAAAAATAAGATATTTTATTCACTTTTCCCAAGTGCATAGAAAAGTGCCTGGCACATGGGAGATAGGCACTTGTTAAAAAACATGAAATGAATACATAAATAAATATATGGGTAATGAATATTGAGAATTAAGGATTCTGAACAATATTAAGAACATGAGGGAGAATGGATTAAAGAAACACAAACAGGCAAGACACATTCCATTGTTCATTTCAGGATCTGTTATTTGAGTTAACACGCCTCACAGACCAGGTACAAAAGCATGACCACTGATACAGAGAGGAAAATTTCACTTCTAAAGCCATCAAGGGAAAGGAAAAAAAGAATTCTTTCTCATAGTTCATTACCACAGGGATCTCCAAAGCCCAGTTTGCATGAATCAAAAATCAAATTTCAGCAGCACAGGGTACCAACTATTATTCTCAGGACTCAGGGATATTTAAGACAAACTAATTTGACACAAAATAAAATCCAAGATACTGTATGGAATAATCTTCATTAAATAATCTTCCAACACATTTCTCATAGTGTTTTATTTTTTCACAAAGGATTCTTCTCTGTTGTTTGTTCTAATTTTCTAAAGGTTTTTCTTTCTATTCTTCCCTCTCTACTACTTCTGGCCAGATTGGAAAATGATGACTCAGAGACTTTAAAATTCAAAAAATATATAAAAATGTCATGTGCATCTAGAGTCATTCGAATAGTCCCATCTCTCTTATCAGACCCAGCAGCTCTGGAAATGGAGGAGCTAGAACCTGTCACAGGGCCACTGCATGAATGGATGTGTCTGTGATACACCAGGCTGCCATCACCACGGCCCTCCCATCGAGGCCTTTCTCAAAGTGACTGCTAAGAAGTTTCACGTATTTCTCCAGGAAGCCTCCTAGATGTCCATAATATGAGAATGCTTGGTGTGGGTTCAGGAATATAACCTGGGATGTAGCTGATCATTGTCAGATTTCTGATTGCCATTATATTGCCCCTCTAAGTGCCAGAGACAAGAATAAAGGAGGAAAGGAGACCACAGTAAGTTCACTAGCTTTCTTCATTAGGCTTTTAATTGGGGGAGGAAGCAAATGCTTAAAGAGCAGAGCTGACTTCTGCTTGCCCGGTATTTGGAAGATATTCATTCATCCATGAGCTTGAACCAACTGCTCCCACTTAAAGTCAACGATTGCACAGAAATAATAATTGTTATTAAGTTTTATGAAGGGTTAAATGTTATGAAGTTATGGACGCAAAAGGTATCTGGCACAGTCACCCTGTCTTTTTTTTTTTTTAATCTCATTTAATTTTGCTTTCATAATATCACCATGTGATCCAAAAGCCTAGTGAAAAATCTGCAGTTGCACATGTGGACATAAATCAGCCAGATAATTGAGGTTTAAAAAATAGACTTTGGCCCTTGCCAAATCAATCAATAACTGAGCCTCAAGGTATGCCTTGGAATCATTTGTCTGGGAAATTCTAGCAAAAACAACAAAATCCAAACATTTTGCGGGGAAGTTAATAAAGAGCTCAAAGTGGGCATATTCGTGCACCACAGAGCCAATCAAAACAAAAAAATGAAATGAAGTAAAATAAAGGCACAACAACTTCAGCTCCAAGAGAAGACAACATCTTAGGATTCTGGGCTGTCTCTCCCCGATCTTTCCCACTTCATTGCCAGGTCTGTATTGTTTCAGATCTCCTTGGATTTTGCCCATTTCCTGCCATCAACTTGGTTCTTTCACTTGAAAACAAAATTTAATGTTCCCAGCCATCAGCCCTTGGTGCTCCTTAGATGTCACCTTTACACATGCTCTGGACTTGGCAGTCTGTGGTTATTTCCAGTAATTGCCCAGCTCTCCTAAATCTAGGAATCTCCAGGGATCACTTCCCTGATGCACGTGCTCTGATCAAGCTGCTATCAATCCACATTCTAGCCTTTAGGTTCAGTACTCCTCCATGATTTATTCCAGAATAAATAGGGCTGCATCAAACACTGCAGACCTTAGGTATCGGGGGCACTGTGAATGATTAACAGGGCACAGTAAGATCATGGCATATTCAAATTTGGATCCTATTTCTCAGTCAAGAAGTATCTCCACTCATTCTCACTGGATGCCCATTGTAATTTCTGGACATCGTAAAAAACTCAGGCTTTGCCAGAGCAGACACAAACCCTAAAGGTGACGGAATATTTTGTCCCCAATTGCCCCCACATCAACTACAGCCACACTAACCACATTGTCTCTCAAGAAACTCCTAAGACCACCTTACACGGAGCACATCTGGAAAGCCCCAGACCAACTGTTTCATGCCACCTCCACCTCCAATCTCTCTCAAGGCATTTTGCCAAGCGGTGTTGGAAGAGGTATGCCACAAGCAGGAGTTGTGTTGCATGGTCAGCTCTGAGAAGGAAAATTTGAAACTACAGGAACCACTTGGAAAAGCAGATCTAATTGGGAGACCTGAAACGTGGCCAGGTCAACTGGCTTCACATGCCATTCCCAAGGCTCATGAACTTTGGCTTCACTCTCACCCAACTGGCATCAGCTCAGAGAACACAGGCCACTTACCAGCAAATCAAGGAACAGATTTACTCTTCCTGCCGCATCGACCCCCTCCCCCTCCACCTCACTCCCCAGAGGAACAGCTGCACCTGAACAAACTTGCAAGGTTACATTGATGAAAACCCTCCCTGGCTCCCACTTCTAACAAAGGCCAAAGACAAATCAAACCCAGGTTTTCTGGCCTTTGGCCCACTGCCCCACATCCTTGCACCTAGTTCACTAAACCTCACCATTCAGCTGGCCCAACAAGGCCTGCTTCAGGACAGGAAAGAAACGTTCTTGCATACCTCTCGCTGCATCTACGCCAGTTCCTTTTGCACCTGGGAGCTCCTTGGGGGCCTCTTAATCGAAGTCTGAGTAAGCCTGACCTTGCCTTGGTTTATGGGGGTAATGAAATCACAGCCCCAGGTGGCATGGTTGCAGGTGCGCTTGCTCAGCCACTCAGAGCCTTGTTATTTCTGTAATTTGTCACATGCTGTCTCCTGCTTGGGGTCGTACTTACAATCTAATGAATGCGTTCTCTTATGAAGACAAATCTTGTCCATGCCAATCCAATTAAATCTATAAAATTAGACTGGAAATTTTAGAGAAGCAGGCCACAATGTAGCTTTTTTTTTTCCCTTTTTCTATTATATATTGTTGTACCAGGACTAATTATGACTTTGGAAGCAAACAAGTTGGTGAAAAGATTAACCAGTAGATGTCATAAGACCTGGGTTTTATTCCAGTTCTATTATCTGATCTTAAGCAGTTATTCTTCAGCTGTAATAATTAATTGTCAGATAGTTATATTTGGCAACCTTTTCTTGATTAATTTCCAGGCCAGCTCTTTCTGATTTTTTGACCTGATAAATATCCCGTTTTTTTCAGAGAGCTTCTATAGATACTGCCTCTCATGAATTATCTGTACTATTATCTAATTTTGGGATTCGTAAACATTTTATGCAAAGAGCTGAAAAGTAAATCTTTTTGGCTTTTCAGGCCTGGATGATCTCTGTTGAAACCACTGAACTCTGCCACTGTAGTGTGAAAGCACAGATAGGAAAATTGAAAATGCATGGGGCACCTGTGTTGCAATAAAACTTTATTTACAAACACAGAGGGTGGGCTGGATTTGGCCTGTGGGCCATAGTTTGTCAAACCCCTGTCTGACTTGTCCTTTGATGTTCCAACTCAGGTTGTATAAATATGTAGAGGTTTCACTTTCTACTATGTCTGCTTTACAGGTGAGGAAAATGGCACTCTTTTACATCAGAATAAACTATATATTTGGATAATCCAATCAATAAACCAACAATTTTGGGGAGAAAAGTAACCCATCAAACTGGCAGATATAAGTTGAACCCTAAAACTGCATTGGAATTTTGAATTTTTTCAGTGAATACAGTGGCCTTAAATTTAATCTCAAAGAGTGTGTGAATGTGGAATCACATCTCTCCAGCCAAAAGCTCCTCAAACCTGTATTTCCTGTTGGGCCCTTCACCTGTCAGTCTTAAAAAAAGTCATGTTCTTGCTGAGGCTTTCAGCTTAGTGTCTCTGGATAATACTCCACCTTGCCTGTCTATGGATGCCACTTTCTACTGGAAACTAGAGCTGGCCAGAATGTCCGTGAGCATTGTTCCTGTTGAGCATTAATTCTAAATGTTTAAACAAATGGGTCACGAGACTGAAATGAAGTCAGTAAAATCTCCTGAGGCACGGTCCCTTCTGATGGATGAGCTAAAATGAAAACCATTTCAGGGCCTACTTACAGCAGAATAGTGAATCCTGTGTTTCTAATCATTAAAGTTGAAATTATAATAGATAGCATTCTGCCCTGCCATTCATGAGATTTAACTCTTCGGGGGTCATCATAGATATACCCTATTAAATAATTCAGGCCAGACAATTCTGACTTAGTAAAATTGAAATGTCACTTTAAGTTTGAATTGATTTTCTTACTTGAGGACCATTTAGGCTTACAAATCAGAACTGCCTTGTATCCGCACGTCGGAAGGAGGTTGACTGTCCCAGAGTTAGTTTAAAAAATGCAGATTGATGGACAAGGTTTGTGCTGGGTCACT
Organism: Pteropus vampyrus; assembly: GCF_000151845.1. Lineage (NCBI taxonomy): Eukaryota > Metazoa > Chordata > Mammalia > Chiroptera > Pteropodidae > Pteropus > Pteropus vampyrus. Next base: position 2,712,635 of record NW_011888815.1, on the reverse strand, counting down.
ATGAATAGCCTTCTCTTAGGGGCTAAAATTATTCATGAGCATCCATGTGTTTTGTGTTTCTTGCTTGACACTGTGGCAGGTGGGGACAGGAGGAGAATGTAATCAGCTGCATGAACAGGGTTAACAGAGGAGGCTGGGGGTGGACAAGGGTAGGGGCTGGATCTAATTTTACAGAGATTTGAATCAATAAACCTTGAAACTAAACGACTGGCTAACAGCAAGGACACCCAAGTTTGATGTTACCCACAGCTCATTTTTGAGAAGCTATATATTCTTGAAGCAAAGGTAACGATCCATAAAACCAAGTGCCTGTCTCCTGACTATGAATGTGGCTGGTTTTGGCTGCCTCCTATAATGACTGCAGCTTCTACAGATGGGTAAGTGTGCAAGTGGCATAGGGATATAAGACTCAAGAGAACTAGGTTCCACTCCTGACTTAGATTCCTCTTAGCTCTGTAACTCTGTCACCTACCATTTCTGAGCTGCAGATCCCACTTCTATAAAATGAAGCACTTTAGGACTCTTCAGTGGTTTTTCAAATTTTTTGAGATGCAGAGCACTTCCTTCAAACAAAACATTCCCTACAAGACATGTAAACAGAAGAGACACAGAACCGAACTGAAAGGGGTGGGGAGTGGGGAATGCAGAAAAAGAGAGGCCAGACCTCTCATTTTCTCAACTTGGTAGAATTGGTCAAGATATTTTTGAAGACCCCTTTCCCCAAAATATCAGGCCTGAGAAGTCAGGAGAAAGGCAGAGCCAGCTTTTCCTCCCAACTCCCCCTTTGGCACTGCTCCTCACCCATTCTTCCCAAGGTTCACAAGCTTTAGGTCTTATAAAATTCCGCAGCTGAAATACTGGGAGTGGGTCTTGCTTTCAAAGATGACCCAGAATGAACCACACTGAAAAAACATCATTTTTAGGGCTTGCTTCCTGACTTCAGAAGCATCTTGTATGTGCACACTAATTTTGAGAGTAGTTAGACAAGGAGGGGTGGAAAAATGGTGGAAAATGAATAAAAGAAAAGATTCATGAATTGATGCTAAATTAGTGGACCTGGAGGGCTACAGCTAAAACGAACATCTTAATTTAGAAAACTGGCCACGTCAGGTTACACCAACATCTGAGAGCCTGAAGCAAAGTTCCTCTACCCTTATTTTTCTTACCAAATGAATGCTTCAAGAAACCAACTGATGCCTCTCTAGCTAAGGGTTACATTATTATTGTAAACATGTATTTAGTGTCATGGAGGAGCTGTCCTTTGTCATATGGACTTTTATTTTTTTCTCAACCCTGGACAATAAGACAGTTACATAATTATTTTTCTAACAAAAAGAAAATATGCCACCTTTTACCAGAATACAAACTTCATCTTGACAAGTGGTCCAAGAAAAATATCCAGAGAAAAACGTGCTTTGGCCTCAAAATTCTGTGGACTCAATGTTAAATGTAAAAAGGTGATATAAAACCAAAAAAGAAATGTCTGAAGTTCAATTAATTTTCTTCTCGCTGTTCATTAAGGCAATGAGGACAGTGACCTTGAGAGTGTAACATTCCTTTAGACCACAAAAGGAATAATCCCCAACCCTCAAGATCGCCACTGAATGGGCAAAATATGCATTGATTATGCATGCAATTACCTAAAACTTTGTTATTTTACAAAATTGAATTTTTTCCTGCTGAAGTCCAGTGTTAAATAATTAAATGCAGACTGTACTTAATGTTGTCACACAGTAAATAGCAGAGGTTATGGAAATTGTTATGGCTCCACAGTCATTAATATTCCACTAGTGCTGGAATAGATTAGCAAGTGAAGAACGCAGCGGGTTAGGATTATATGAATCTATTCAAACCCCACATAATGAACATGGGGAGTAGTGATTTGAATGTCTAATATCAGTCACTCAGCAGAAATAAAAAGAATTCTCAGGATCACTCCAAAGGCTTTGAAAGAGCTGTTTATTTCATAAATTTTCACTTACTCACAATTATAATCAGACCTACTAAAATAAATTGCTAATAATTGTCAAGCTAAATGAACTCATTTTTTCCTCTAGAAAATTTCTAAATTCCCCACGCTCTCATAAGAATTCATATTTTGTACCTCTTTCAAGTACAAGGCTTCAGAACAGCTGCCAGCCAAGGGGATTCAGATGTGCTTCCATTTTAATGCTTCCCCACACTCATCCCTACGGGGACCCATGGTCATCCTGTCCCTCGTGAACTCAATAGCCAGATGTGGTTACTTTTATTTTCTAGGGGAGATGGCTAAAATGCATAAGCATTTATGTAACTCTTCCCTCAATTGTTTTAGGTGAAGGTAATCAAAAGGAGTTATACACTGCAATTAAAGATTACAGAGAAATTTCCTAATTCAAAGATCAAAGAGCAACATCTCCTGGAACCCTTGATGGTGGGAGCATGGAATCAAATGATAAATTGTGGGCAAAGAGATCAGCATAAAATAGCAAATTTAATAATGAGCTCTGGTGAAGAGGAAGAAAGGAAGATGGAATGTTACAGGATCAAAGAGCCATAGGGAGAAAAGTATAACTCCATGAAGATTGCACAGCATCTCTCTCACAATGTCAGGAGATGCCTTTCCAAGAATATGATGGACCATAATTACAGGGAAGCAAAAGCAGATTTGTCAGTCATTTACCCAAGACTCTTTGAAGGGGCTTGACAACAATCACCATTTTTTACTAAGCCAAAGCTGTGACACTATCCTGGAATATGAATACAAATGGTATGAAAAATAGGGATAAAGTTGACAAATGTTTCTTTCAAAATTAAAAATGAGTGTCACTCATTTTTAATTATTCCAAAACCACCATCTTGACATTATAGAAGGATAAAAGTAAAAATACTTTGTCCTATATCTAAGGGACTATAGTAATAAGTAAAAGTTCCTTGTATGATGAAAATAGTAATACTAAAATATAATTTTTAAAGAAGTGAAGGAGTAGGAAAATCACCTTGAGTTTCCTACAAGTCCACCCCACTTGGGAAGTGGCTTCCAATCCAGACTTTACTGGTTCTTGCTTCTTCCTGCTCATACAAGGCACTCTATATGGAGCCTCTGCTCCACCCCCAAGGGTTTCTAGGAGTCCCTGTGAGATGTATTCCATGTACTTACATACATGCTCATCAGCATCCATGGAACATCACCACTAAAACCCTGGGGAATTCATCTCTCTGCTAGGTACCACTGCTGCTATTATCCATTGAACACTACCAATAGCAGTGTCTGCTACACTTGCCACACACTGCCACTACTATGAGCTTTGACCACTAGTGCTAAGACATTTCTGCCACCTTCCTCCACATGTTTCAAAATTCCATTGAGGTAGCTGCCACTTCCATCACATCCCACCTAATACATCCTTAGTACATCAAAATTCTGTGGTGCCCAAGCTGGGTAGGGAGCTACGCAGTGGCTTCAGAATTCTTCCTGTTCTCAGTGATGTCTTGTGCCTTTCTTTTTCTCTAGTATATAACTTTAGGCCGTGTTCATCTCTGAAACCTCAACATACTCATTGAAACACAGCTGTTACACTCAAACTCTTTCTCTTATAAACGAAATTTGTGTGACACTGTGTTGAATCTCTCTTCAGAAACTCTTTTCCTTGGCTATATTAGTCAAATCTGATGCCACGATTCTATGATTTCATTCAATATTGAAATGCAAATCTTGTCAGAGCAGCCCCTGCCAAAAGCCTCACTCATGTCCATTGAACCTACCATTTCATTTGTCTGGATGAATTCTAAATATGAGTGTTGGCATCTCTGAGGCTGTAAGTGCTGCTGGCTACGAGTGTCAGAAAACTGACATCTCATGGGAGCACCCATAACCAATGACTCTTAAGAGTTGGAATATAAATCCCCCAGCCTGCTTGCCCCTCAGCTCAGTTAATTGCATTCCTTGCCTTCTATACAATTTCTCAGACTTGGCTTTCAGGATCAAATACTAATCACCCAAGGTGGCAGCTGGCTTGATAGGGCACACTCTATTGCTGCCTTCCCTTCCTTGTGTTACTGCCTCAACTCTCTGCACAGCCCAGATAAACTATATGTACTTAAATCCTATCTCAGGGTCAGCATCTGGGGGAATCCAAACTAAGACCACATAGATATTAAAGTAAATTCAAAGTATTGTTTCAGGTATCTGAGTCTCTTTACATTTTCTCTCTTCTCTTAATCTCCAGAGAGAGAGAATAGCTGAAGTACCAATATCCTGGGAGGCACCTGCATGAATTAGATGCTATTATTTAGCTGCCTTCCCTGCTGAGTAAACAGCTCAGCGTGTCAGTGTGTAAAACTACATAGTCCTATAGCTGCCTCACGCACCCAGCAGAGTGTTCTGTGTACATTCACATGACAGCGTGCTGCGCAATTCAGAAGCCCTCAGAAAAGCCATGGGTTGTGATTAACACAGCAAAGGTGGCCTTAGAGTTCCCAAATAGCTGGGGAGAAATACAAAGCAAAGAAAAACTCCCAGAAGGTAAAGAAAGAATGCATCACTTAATTTTGTGAAGACGACAAACCAGAATCCTGAGTCATAACTGATTTATAAATGTATGCTTATATAAATTATATATTGAGTTGAGATGGTACAAATCTGCTTTGTTCAATACAGTACTCACCTGTGGAGTTTGAGAACTTGAAATGTGAAATAAACGAGCTACAGCTAAATACACAACTCATTTCAAAGATTTAGTATAATAAAAAGAATGTAAGATATCTCAGTAATTTTTTACATGAATTACATCTTTAAATTATAATATTTGGGATATATTATAATTGTTAAAGTTAATTTCACCTATTTATTTTTATTTTTTAATGTGGCCACTAAATAATTTATAATTACCTATGTGGCTTACATTGTATTTCTATTGCATAATGCTGGTCCGAATTGTGCTGTGATAACAGATAAACTCTGAATTCTCAGTAGTAAATAATACAAGAATGGTCAATTTCTTATTCATGGTCTATATCTAAAAATGGTACAAAATGATACATCTACAAAACTAGTGAGGAACTCTACAAGTCTCTCAGGGCCCCAGGATGTTGGAGGAACTGTCATTTTGATCAGAGAGATGAAAATAAAATTTTCTCTGTTGCCCCAGAAGGCACAGAGAATTCTAGGGGATCTCACTGGAACACGAAATGTGTTGGATCAGAGGGAAACACATCACTCTACTCATAACCCATTGTCAGAACTTGTCACAAAACTCCACATGCAAAGGGGATCAGAAAAATGTCACCCTCCCATGTACCAGAAGATGAGTCAGTGTGGATATGAGTTCACACCCTAATTGTCTACCACAGTGCGATATATAAATTTCCAATCTCCTTCATTTCAGTCTAGAGTGTAACAACATGAAGGTGGCATTGTCTAACCAGACAATGTTATCTGACAATTACATTTTGACAAGGACCCCTTAAGAGATGCATTGTCAGGTAAGAGGAAAAAAACCTGAGATTGAGGAATTGGGCACGGACTAATACATTAGAAGTCAAAAAACAAACTTGCTTATTAACCTGCCCAATTTTTCCTAACAGTTTTGATGTATATCTCAGGTGAATAAAATGAGATTAAATGTCACCTAATAAAGGCCAGAGAGCTGCTCAGACAGAATGCACAAAGTGAACTCAACACAGTCCAAAATCCAATGATCGGGAAGACCTTGTCAGAACACTTTCAGTGGCTCTGCCACTCAGGAACAAGGTTGTATTTAAGCAGAATTCCAACATATTAATTTAAGATGGAAACACTGCTATTCTCAGATAGGACTCACAAACTCACTCCATTACTTGGTAAATAAATAGGAGATTCAAACAAGGAGTGCCAGCTAATCTCAAGAATCATTTCTCAGATAAGGAGACTTGAGGAACCCCACATTTTGTAGGAATAATTTGGCCAAGGAGATCATGATGCATGAGTCTACTTGGCCAAGACCAGCTACCTACTGGTGTAGACCTATAACACTGCCCATGACCTGGTACTCCTCCCATTTTATGACTAAACCATCTATTTTCCATGGCTTTCTCCAAACAGAGTGAATACAAGTAATGAGATTTCAGGTGGCTGAATTGCACTTACATCCATACCACAGTGCCTCTCTGAGATAACCTCCAGAAAGCCTTAATTACAGTTTTAGATGTTCCCACATCCTTTTAGCATATCTGCATTCACGGTATTGCACATCTTCGCACTTGTACAGATTTTTGCCAGTGTAATTCTCAGAAGGCTCTCATATTTATTAGTTCTCAGGAACACCTCTCTATGGCCCCCTCTACAAAAGAAAATGCTCCCCAATTTGAATGAAGGCCACAAGTTTATTTCCTATGGCAAATTATGTGCATTTAACTTAAAGTTTTGATATTCAGAGTAGAAAAAGAAAATTGAAAACTAGTCCCAATAATTCTAGATGATATGAAAGATCTAATTGAGCCAATGACCAGCCTTTTACTCAAAAATAATTATTAAAAATGGCTTTGCATTTCAAGTTTTTTCTTCAAATGCCAATTCATTTTTACTGAAAGGTATTAAGATTTTTATCTACATAGAACAAATTCGTCAAGTGTTTCATCAGAAACATCTGTCACACATATATCTATAAACATTTTTATAGAGAGAAATCTGCCACTATTGAGAAGTTTTCAACATGATGCTGAAACCTGGTCAGCATAAACCCCCATTGCATTGGCTCTGGGTAGATTTGGAATGACAGATATATATACCAGGATAAATGGCGTCAGTAGCATTCATGTTTATAGGTAAAACAAATGATTTATTACAGTGCATGGTTCCAAAAAGGATGGATATCCTCCCTAAAAAAGAAATACACCCTTGGCTAAAGTGCAACTATACTTGACATTCCCTCTTTTAGTATTTGTAGAAGACTAGAGTGGAAGGTCTAGTCCCACTCTCAAATTTTTGGGTGACGCATTGCCCTTTATAGGCCTTCCAATTTAAAAATGCAAATGATACCAAGACTGATAGCAAGTTGAGACAATAGTTTCCTAATGTCAATTAGTGTACACCTAGGACTAGGAATCCTATGTGGTATAAGTTATTAGAAGTTTTACATGGCCCCAAGCCATTGATTTTCATCTTTGTTTCTCCTCACAAATAAACTAGGCAAGAAGAATCTTATGGACGATGGCTTAGAGTAGACTCTTTTCAAGGACAGAACTCTGAAGACAGAATCCAGTTAGGAAATTAGGAGCCATACTAATCTCATGCATGGCCAGGAACCAGGAGGAGTTGAGGAACACCTGGGCCAGTGGCATCAGTTCCTTTAACCCTACTTCTGAATGGGGTTCACATCTACTTGAGAAGTCTTGTTTGGTTTTACAGGTTAATATCCAGAGGAAAACCTGTTTCCAGCAGACCCCTATTTTTATACAATGCCAAAGCATGGGTTGTAAATAAAAATAAAATTATCTGCATAATTTTGTTATAATAAAATTCATTTATTGTTTCATTTGCCCCAAATATACCTTAGAGCATCAAATGATCATTTATTTATTCATATAACAGGTATTTATTAGATGCTTATAAGGATTATTTAGTCCCTGATGGTAAAAAAAAAAGTAAACAAATCAATAAGATAGAGCTTTGCATTCAGAGATCTTCCATCTTAGAAGAAACACAGGTGATAAATACACAAAGGCACATGTAAGAACATAGATATCTATGCAAGAAAGATAATTCATACAGTGACAAGTGCACTAAAGAAAACAAAAGAGGGAAATGAGATTAAGAGTGCCTGGGGAAGGCAATTCTAATTTTGATATGTTAGACCACAGAAAGCCCTGCTAAGGCAGTGACATTTGGATGACATTTTGCATGGAAGACAGCCAGGCAAAATCTGGAGGAAGAGAGTCCCAGGCAGAGAAAACATCAAGTAAGACATGTCAGAAGTGGAAACATGCTGGAGATTTTGAGGAACAGAAAGAGTAATGATATGGAAAGCAGAGGCCAATATGCATAGCACTTCATAGGTCAAGGAGAGGAGTGAAGATTTATTCTAATGCCATGTGCTGGGCCGTGTGGAGTACACAGGCACACTCTCTGCCCTCCTGAGTCTTTCAGTGTAGACTATGGGGCACAAACACGAAACAAAGAGTCACAAAAACAAAAGTAGAACTACAGATTGAGGCATGCTACAGAGAAAGACTCCAGTTTAACCTGGGGCTTTATAACCAAAGAACCTGATTTCGTTTGGGGGTAGGGAGGGCTTCTTGAAGGAAATAACTGTTAAATAGAAACTTGAACAAGAGCTATATAAGTATAACTAGTTATATTAAATCTATTATTTTAAGTATAGGTAGATGATAGATAGATAGATAGATAGATAGATAGATAGATAGATAGATAGATAGATAGATATAGATAGACAGACAGACAGACAGACAGACAGATAGGCAGATGATAGAGAAATTCATAGAATTCATTTACTTTAATTAAAATTAAAAACTGGTGACCCTAATGAGGCTTCTGATGAAAAGAATGACAAATTTTCCATCAGACAGAATATATCCCATCACACACGAACATTTTATTATCTTGGCAATGACAGATTGATTCACTATACAGGACTCCATAATATTTAAAATTAGGAACATGGCATTACAGTTCACGAACTGATTACCGTAATTACAGTTCATTTGATCTCGATTGCTTTTGTAAGGACTCCTGATTAAATCTGTCTGCCCTTGTAATTCCTAAAGCTTGGTTCTTGCAAAGCTAAAAATTTCTTGAGATAATAACTCAGTGTTTCCCTTTCAGCCCTTTCCCACTTCCCATTCCACATTGTGATGGCTGTTCCAATCATAAATGTATATTTTTTCAAAACTTAAGAGTTGTAGTAGACCTTTATGGTTTGCAAAGATTTTCATTTACAGTATTTAGAGACTCAGAACAACTTGGGGAAGGCAAGCATTATTAGTTCTATTTACAGGTGAGGAAACTGAAGACCACCTAGTCAAAGGGAACCGTCCTAAGCCACATAACCCTTTCATATTATTTTCTCTTCAAGTTGACAGAGAACTTTAAGAAGCTGGACCCACTGCAGGCGGAGAATCATCCATGCATTCTTCTTCACCAACAGGAAAATGCGTGTGAGACTCATTTTATTTCTTTACCAAAAGAGAGTGGAGAGGAAATAATGAAGCAGAAGGACAGGGGGTATGTTCTCATTGAAATGCACAGGCATTCTGACCACCCTCCAACTTTCTGAGCTCTCAGCCTACCCTTAGAATGGAGATCCTAACAGCCAAATAAAGAGTTCGTATCTGCTTCCTGGAACATGGAAAGTGGCTGGAGGGGAGGAGGAATTTGTCCCTCTGCAGTCATTAACGTCTGAAGATTTATGTGATTTAAGGCCCCTGCCCTTTGCAAAATAATTTGGCCAAGATAGCTCAGTTAGGTGAGCTGGGGTAACAGAATTCTAAGAAGCCAAGGCCACCAACATGAGGGTATTGGATGGTGGCTGCTATTTTGGAAGACTTTGGCCGTGGGAGGAGAAAGGCAGACTCATCTTTGGGGATATAAAGCTTCTAGGAAATGAAGAAGGAGATGTCAGTCCCCTCTTCCGTTCCTACGAATTGCTTAAGAGCAATGAAAACAAACTCCCAATAAAGAATGCTTTTCCCTCCTCCTCCACAATACAACACACAAAGGACCACTCCACCCTTCAGAGCGAACCATCTCATTGAGATTTATGGGATAAAAGAGAGTTAGATTGTTCAAGTCCTTACAAAAATCCTTGGCACAGATAAGAAATATTCTGGAAGAAGGAAATCATGATGTAATGGTGATTATTTTCAATAGTCTCACCCTTAACATTCTGCTATTTCCTTTTCTTTCTTTCTTTTTTTAATTTAGAATCATAGCCACTGTGGTTATACAGTTCTCAATTTGCTTTGGTTATACCTTAGTCTTTAAAAAGGCATAGAAAAGTATTCAAATGAGACATGGTGAGTGAGAACTGAAAAGAGAGAACGAGTTATTCAAAGCTTTAGTGGGAAGCTAAGGCCATCTGTGCCGCTGGAAACCCAGGCTGCAGTGCACTGGGGTGACATTGTGCTCAAAAAGTATGCCCACCCTCAGTGATCCAAGCAGAGTGAATATCAGAGTGCACAGCCAGATGGGGCCATTCCTTCCAAGTGTCCCTAAAGATATCCTTAACCGAGCAAGCCAGCAGGCTGATGCAGGGGGGCACTTCCCCTCTGAGGAGGCGGAAGCCCTTCTTATGCCCTTGAACAGCTGATCTTAATCATTCTGAATCAGACAAATCAGCAAGTCCATCACTTGGAGATTTAATTATCTTTTCTTTAATCAAATCCTATAATGAATGATTCCAGGAGGTTATTAATTTTTCATTTCAGAATGAGCACATGAAGGCCACCAAGTATGAAGTTCTATCTTGGAAAAACTGCATTCATGCCTTGGGTCTGTGCTGTGAATGGACCATACATTCTCCTGATTAACATGCTGAATCACATTGAATCTTACCGACAAGGGCTTAAGGCGAGGTGATACTAACATGCACCTAAACATCTGTTAACTGTGGTACAGTAAGTCTTCACTTAACATTCTCCATACATTCTGTAACTTTAAGGAAAATTATGTATAATGAAACCAGATATAATGTTCTACCAAATTCTCCTTGTGAAATTCTCAGGGCCCTCAAGTTGGGACCATTCCTTCCTCACTGCTGCAAGAAATAAGTAAACACATCATGATGCTATTGACTGTGGTTTGCTATAAAAGGTCTCTGATATACTGTGAAAGATAAATTAGGCTTCTGTATTATTGTTTACAATTTAATTATGAGCAGAGTGCAATAAGCATTTATAGTATTCTACAAATAGCTGTGATTGCTTCCTTATGAGCTGGTTCTGACAACATGTTCGCATAAAACTCAGTTCTAAGGTTGTAATTTTTGAGTGTTCAATTCCTTTGGAGCTTCTCTGTGCAGGTCTCACTCATTATTTTTCAGTTCTGCATTTGTAGAGCTGACTTCTCTCCTAGGAGACAGGGACCAGATCATATTCTTCTTGGATATACAGAACCTACTGTGTGTGCCTGTTTTTCATGGGATTTCTTGCTATTTTCAATCCTACCTAACATAAGAACAGAGACATTTCTCAAAAGGTCTTGATCTTTAAAAAGAAATAACACTAATCAAGGACTCTCCGGCAATATAAAATTTTTTCTTTTTTTTTTTTTTTTGTCGTTTTATGGTTGGTGCTTCATAAACGCACATGAAATGAATAAAGGACACCTTAGGAGCAGCTCCACGCTCTGTAGATCTAGTGTTACTACAGTGACAACTGTTTCCCACCTCTACCTCTGTTTTTCTTTATCATATCAAGGTTTTGTTTTTAACAGCATTTTATCATCTCTATTCCTTCTGTTTACAATCATTTAATTAGTATCTACTAGGTGCTTTAAATTATCTTATATATTTATTTTTATGTTCAGTTCTTTATTGTCTTTCTTCCTTAATGTCTGAACTCCATGAAAGTAGAGACCTGTCTGTCCTACTCACTGTGAGGTTTTTGGCACCTGAAAAACAGCAGGTGCTAAATATATGTGTACTGGATGGATAATGTGTAACTACACATTTATATCCTCAACAACTGAGATTTGGGGTTTTTTCCCTTCATCCTAGTGCTTTCCTCTTTATTCAAAAAACACCAGGGTAGTACCTGTTTGCTTTTAAAACAAGAAAAAAGATTGGGGGGGCTCTCGAATTAGCCATTTCTTGGTGGTGATTGATGGACTGATGTTTTCACTTCTTCACCTTTCATTTCTACCCTGAATCACTCTTCGTTCTAATTCAGACTGCACTTTGACAGATGCTTCTGTAGCAGATACTGGGACAGCTCCCAGTATTACACAACAAAGCCTATTTTCCCAGCAAAATCTGAGACCATCAGTAACACATCCATTCTCCACAGCCAAGATTACAATTTTTTTCTCAGTCAAATTTCACTTGCTTGGGGTAAATCTTATAGGGTATTAAATCTGACTTTCTGATCCCTTCCAACAAAGCATTTAAAGAACTATCAAAGGGACACTGTCAGAGTCTCATATATTACAGTAAGCCCTTGGTAGGAGCCATTAATACGTTATATGATGGGGAATGTTTTCTAAAGATAAAAAATAGGCGAGCAGGAATCAGCTCAATCCACTTAATTTCACACATGTACAGCCACTGATGTGTCTGCAATGAGATCAGACAATGCCTTATTGGCAAACTTATTATAATTTTTCTCGAATAACAAATCTCTAATTAATTTATACTATGGCTTTGGTGCAAGTAGAAGAGAAGAACAAATAGTAGTTGATCCCCAAGGAGCCCTCTTGTTTAAAAAAGCTTCCCCATTAAGAAGGCAAATATCAGATAGAAGTGTGTGCAGAGAAAGCTTTTTACATTTCTTTTGTTTTAAAATAGTTGGCGGTGTGAATAAGCAGAACAGACTGAAAGCTGTTGTCAGACCCTTTCTCTTTTATGCCTGCAGAGCTAAAAGGAAAACTCTAAATTTGTTATAGACTCTCTGTTAAAGCATGCTTCTTGCACAATGTTAACCTCTACCTGAGCTCTTCGAACATTTGTCTGAAACGAGCAAGGCCCACTTAGGACAGAAAGCGCTGTATAAAAAATAGCCCTGCTGGCTACCACCTGTGATTCTGATGATATGTCAAAGCCAAGACGCAGAGAGATCAAAGTCAGAAACACCTTGGGATAAGCAGAACAAAAACAAAAGAGAAAGAGGGAGCTCATGGCTGGTGAATCTATCAGATTTCTGGAGACTGACGTCTTTTCACAAGTTTGGGTATGCAGGAGATGCTTTGGGAAGGAAAGACAGGACCTACTGTGCACAGTTAAGATGCAACCCAAATGCAGTTCTGAGAACTCCATTCAAAGAGAGAATGACTGGATGGAACCGGAGGTGGCAGGGGGACAGGGAAAGGACAGGGTTAAGGCTGAGAACACTTCGGGCTTGCCACAGGGAGCAGGTGCACATGAAAGAGTTCCCATGGATCCTGTCCTATGCATTTCTGTAGTGATACTGTGAAATCTGTTCTTCTTTGACATAGTGGAAGAAAAAGCAGGTGCTGAAAAGCATAGTTATTTTAGATGTTTTAATACTGGAATGCCTCTCAAGAAGATGAAAAGAAAAAGTTAGCAAATATGGTGTATTTGCTAATTTAATCCTCACTATCTGCTGCATACCCCCTTGTGAAGTCAAAGGGAATTGTGCATAGGTACAGCGAGGGTACAGGCTAAAAAATCCTTCCATGTGTGACTTGCCTACCTTTACCGATGCCTGAATCTTATGCTGGCTGAGATTACCTCTGTGTCTAAAGGGAGAGGTGCTAAGAATTCTGAATGCCGCATTATCTTGCTTTATAACTGTGTTGCCTAATAACAGAAAGAGGGCTTTGGGCCATAATACATAGTCATTCTTACAGATCTTTTAACTCTTTCCAGTCTCCAAGGAGCTTGCTTTCCATTAACATTTCCAGAAATAGCTTACTTTACGTTGGTAAAGTGCTTCCAGTGATAGTTTCCAAATTAATCCTAAGCTAATTATTAAAAAATGATTACTCAAAAAGCTTTCCCCACTTTAAATTGCACTGTTAAGTGACTTGCAGTAAATATGAAGATAGAGCTGTAGCCATTGGAAGCATCTCTGCTTGTGATACGGCCAATTCCATTAAGTCAATCTCTAGTGTACTCTAAAATGTGTTTTCATTACGAGTTACAGCACTAAATACCGTGGGAAAAGATATGCAAATCAGCAATATTAACTATGCCAGTTAAGATGAGCCAAACTAAACTAATGAAGGGGATATAGCCACTATAAAGCTATGTGTTGCTTTTTGCAAAGGTTAATTAGACTGCCTAATTATCGCAGACCGAGAGCATATTATTCTCTTGGAAAAGAAAGCATAATTAGACAGGCTTCCCCCACAAGTAAAAACAAGTAAATAGGAAAACTCCATTCCAAAGTGGTTTGCTTCTATTGAAATCCGAAGGGTGCCTCGATGCTTATGTAAATAAGAGTGAACACATGTGCACACACGTCACACATGCACATCATACACACATACCACAATAGTTGCTAAATGTGCCATCTTACAAGTTTACAAGGTATAGGGAAGTGCTGTCTGCAAATACACGTTTATAACTTATAATCTGTATAACTTATGCCTCTCAAGAAGATGAAAAGAAAAAAACTCGCTTTGACATCTCTTGCTTTGGGCTGCCTACCAACAATCTCCCTTTTCGTTGCTTCTGGAAAATTATTTGTTGCACCTACATTGCAGTTCGACCTCTCCTCCTGCCCAGTCCTATTTCCCTCACCCCCTAACAGGTAATGTTCCTGAGAAAACTCCCCCAATAAACCACCTACCCACAATGTGCCCTTCAGAGTCTCAGGTAAGATTTCCTTTCTCAGGGAAGCCAGTGTATGGCATTGGTGCCAGGATGGGTCCTAGGAAGCAGAAACTAACATGAGATTTTGGAGTTACATCACTTGCCTGCTATGAATCTATCCCATTCAATAAGCTGTCATGTAGTCCCTACCACCCCACCCCCAACAGTCCTTGGTTCCCTAACACAATTACAAGGAATAGACAAATACTGAAATTAATTCTTATGCCCAAGCTTCTCTACCATCAGCCTGTAATATAGAGAGCTATGTGGCTCCCGTCCCTGCCAGTTGGGAGCCTGAAGGATAAGCCCCTTGATTAAGGATTGCTGCTCTCATCATCGCAAATGCGACATTGGCTTTGGATCCTGAGATGTTTGCAAAGATGCAAATGTTACCATGGCTCTGCAAGCCTAGAAAAGGATTAGAGGGGACACTATAGCCACCCCCAGGGTTCCATAGCCACCCCCAAAGAGGAGAAGACATAAGTGTTCATCCCTCCCAGCCAGGAGGCAATAGCAAAACCAAGAGTCAGTAAAGCGTCATTCCCAGCATCCTCGTGATCTCTCACATGGCTCAGTGTTAACAACTTTCCAAGATCTACGCTCGCTCCCTCTCCTTTCCACAGCACAGTGCCATTTTTAGTCTGGGAGAATTTTCTCCTTCAAGTGGAGCAGCTCGTTCTCTGCTTCCTCTTCCTTTAGATGCGAGCTCCCCGGCCCTAATTATTTACCTCCATAAATGAGGAAAGACATCAAAAATTGAAAAAACTGAAATGGCCATTTCTACTACCAGAGGTCTGAAGCTGCTCAAGGCCAAATGTTACAAGGGCATTTGATGCCCAATAAAGAGCAATTAACTTCTCACAACATTTTATCGGAGAGTCAAGTGGAGTTTTCCATTAAAAACAAGTCACCTCTTACACTTTCCCTCATCGAGTCAATCCCCTCAGTGACAAAAGGGAACAATGCCCTCCTACTGGTATGAAGTGGACACAGCCTTGCTCTGTACCCGTGGTTCCTGACATTAGCCCACATTAGAATCTCTTGGAAAGCTTCTTAAAACATAAATCCTGGCCCCTACCCCCTGAGTTTCTGATTCAGTCATTTGGGGAGGGGACTAAAGATTTGCATTTCTAACAAAATCCCAGGAGATGATGACCTTGCTGGCCCAGGACCCCCACTATGTGGACCACTATTTGTACCATACTAAGTCTCTACTGTGGGTATAGGGACAGCCAGTAAGCCCAACCAAATGGCTTATCTTTGAATCTGCTTGGGATGAAGATTTACATTTAAATAGACCATACAGGCAAAATCTATATGAAGAGGAAGGGATGTTGGGAGAAATTCTGACCTTATGATATTGGCTTTCTGATCTCATCCCTGATCCATATGAAACCAATGAACTGATTTCGAGGGAGGGGTGTTGGTGGCAAAGAAAACCTTCAATTATCACATCTGCAACAAGATATTGTTGCCTGAATATTGTTCGGTTCAATAATCTTATCAGACAGTCACTGAAAGTCCAGCTAGTGAAAGGTTTGTAATTGTTTTTATTCATCCTGAAAACTAACCGCTGGTTCAGATGAGAATTCAATTGATTTGCAAACAGTGTTTACTCCTTTCCTTGTTATCACACAGACAGCCAATTAATGACATTAAAGATTAATTAACAGGGAAGCTTTGCACTACCTGCCAAAGAGATGATTAAACTTGAAGTTCCATGTTTCTTCCCAGAGAGAGAAATAACCTTCATTAATTAAAGGTTCAGTGGCAGCTTTTGTCCTGTGTGCTGAGTCAGGATAGGAAAGGTTTCTTAGAAAGCCAACTAGGGAGACTCAAGCGCAGCCCAGTCTTAGCTACCCAATGGCACCAGTCAATGTGAACCATTCTGTGAGTCAGCAGTTAAGCAGGAGTCATTACCCAGACCCTCGGAGCCTCTTCCCTGCACCTGCCCAGATCTCATAATCGCATCCCATTTAACTCCTAAATGGGAGTTTAACTCCTAAATCTAAAACCATCTCTTCTCAGATGACTAGGCTGAACTGCTTATTTTGCTTTCAAAGAAACTGGTATCAAAAGTAAGGTACATTCATTCTAAAATTGCAAATTAAACAGAAAGTTTTACCGGGGTTGGGAGAAGGACATGATCTCACCAGAAAACCCTAGACCACTGCTGGTAGCTCACTCCGCAAAGCATTTCAGTTCTCAGTTTGTGCTTTCATTTACGTTCTATCCCATTAAATACTCTCAACAGCCTTGAGAAATGGCCTTAGTTTTTCTACAGGTAAGGCTACTGAGCCAACGGTGTCAAAGTTCCCCCCAATAATGCCAACATATCCATTGAGTGACTATGGACTTCTAGTGTTGACAATACTTGAGTAAGGGGGTTAGCTATACAGTCCAGAGCAGCGAATGATGGAAATCTTATATTGAAAGAAAAAATAAAAAGATGTAACTTTTAAATGTAGGATAGGCAGCTAATCAATTAAACAATACTCAGTTAAATAAAGATTATAGCTCATGGATCAGTAATGTGACTTTGCAATGCAGCTTCAATCCAGGATACTTTTGAGAGCGACAGGAGAAGAACAGGAACATGTGGTGACTCCATGATTAGCAAAGTGCTTCAAAAACAAATCTCCATGATCACCAATGTTTTGGGTTTTGGTATTCTAAGTATTGCAATTCTGGGTGCCTTGGAGACACATAGTGCTATAGTAGAAATATGTAATATATTTAGCCAAGAAGAATTTCTTATATATTCTTGCCCTGAAAATATTGTTCAATGGAAAGCTGTTTTAAAAATTATCGGAAGAGCTATATAATCATAAAGGAAGGAGAGAATAATGTCAGTTGAAGCACTGAAGAAAATTTTATGGAGGATGTGACATTTAAGTTCAAATTTGAAGAACTAGTAGACAATCTATGGAAAGATAAAGAAAAAGAACATTTTGAGGTGAAAGGAATTGCTCGAACCAATTATAAACCAAAGCAATATAATGGAGGTAGCAAGTGTCATGTTATTCCAGGAAACAGTGAGTAGTTCTGACTTTAATGGCAATTTTTAAACTATTTTAATTTTTTCCCTCTTAAAGAATAAATGAATACGGACTCCACAGTAAGTTTACTCCACATACAATGTTATCCTAGGTAGCATCGATTTTCCCAAGAACTTAAATATTTATGAAGTTGCAATTAATTTCAGATAAAAGATAAAATTTGCTTTAAGTAATATTCAAGATAAGAATTATAATGTTGATTTAAAAGGCCATTGTTTGCAATGCTTGATAACATTTGATGTATTATCACAAAGACTACTGAGCCAGCAGAAGACACTGCAAATAAGTAAAAGCCTAGAACTAGAAATAACTCGGAACTGATAGCTATGGTCCTGGGAACAAATTAAAGAGTAAATGTGTCCATTCAAATCAACAGATAACAGTGCCTTTCTTGGGCAGTTAAACGTTAAAGTTGCCATATTTAATTCTTCACTAGTGGGTCATGATGAGATAAGCAGCCTGTACTTCCATGCCCCTGTGACTGCTTGAAACATTCACTCAATATATATTGAATGAATGTAAAAAATAATAAATTCAATTCAATGCTAAAGGAGTTCCCAGAAACCAGCATAACTGTATATGGTCACTTTATATATGGTATAAAGGAGACACTGCAGTGCTGTGGGGATAGGGTGATGCTGCATTAATCGATACCCATATGGGACAAAGTAAAACTTGATCATCATCTAATACTAGGCATACAAATCAATTCCAGATAAATTATATACCTATATGTGGAATGAAAACAATAGAACTTCAAGAAGAAGATGCAGGAGAATATATTTATGACTATATAATAGGTAAACATTTCTAAATGTTTCAAAAAAACTCTAAACATATAAAAAATCTTAAATTGGACTAAAATTTATGTTTACAACATAACATTAAAAGAGTAAAAAGGCAAACCATAGGGACAAAAGGATTATTGAAATGCATATTTTTATATATTAAAATGCACATATATTTACAGATCAGGAAAATAAAAAGAACTAGAATAAAATAATTTTTCAAAAGACAAACCTCATAGGAAAAACAGGGGTGGGGAAGAGGCAATGGAATTTAGCAAGCAATTCACAAAAGAGGATATCCAAGTGGCTGATAAATACATAAAAAGGGCTCTTATTAATATAGTATTAGAGAAACACCAACTAAAACAAGGTGAGACTCCATACACATCCAAATGGCTAAATGAAATAGAGGCTATACCAAGCACTGACAATGACATGAAGCAGCAGGAACTTTTACACACTGCTGATGGGATGGCAAATCTGTTCACTTCACAAACGCTTTAGCAGCATCTATTCCAGCTAAACACTCTGGGACCTAGAAATTCCACTGCCCAACAGAAATAGATAGTTCACTTAAAGGCACACACAAGGATATTCATTGCTAATTTACTCCTGACAGCCAAAAACTATAAACAACACAAGTGTTCATCAATAGAAAAATGTTAAATGCACATGGCATAGTCATGCAATGACGTTCCATATAGCAAGGAGAATGAACTACACACAGCAGCATAACTACACACTACAACATAGATGAATCTCACAAACATAACAAGCAAAAGAAATCAGACACAAAACAGTTCCTATTATATGATTCTGTTAGAGTAGACAGACAGATATGAACAGGAAAGAGAAAAACCCACCAGGGCACAGATGTGGTTGTCATGAGCCCTGATAGGCCCTTAGTGGAGCTCCAAGCTTAGAACATCCTGATCCAGAGACACGGTGGTCTTTCCCACAAAGATACATGGGCAGATCAGGCCCCATTCACTTTTGGCCTAATTCTTCCCTCATTATATAGTTATTATAACAAATTAGCTTTGTGGTTAACATTGTACCCAACATACATCTGATGTCATGATAGTTCCATAAAAACTAAACATGGCAAGAAAAGGAGTGTGTCCCTGATTCCAAGAAAGTCTGTCTTCTTTCTACGAAGAGCCCACCAAAGATCATGATTATTCCACCCCTTAAATCAATAGATAAAACCCCAAACTTACAGAAAGGCAGGGCAGCTCCCTCTTGAGTTTTCCCACTCTCCTGTCGGAGAGCGTGCTTTCACTTTTAAGAGTGTATTTTTATTTCCAATAATCTTGAGGTATTGCATTGCCTTCACTATCTCTCTGTGAATACTTTTTGTGACGTTGACAAGATCCTGTGACTGTCTGGTGACAATTCCAATTACATAAAGTTCAAAAAGAGGCAAAACTAATCTTTTATGCTAAAAGTTGGTCCAGCATGCTGTGAGGGTAGCAGCTGGGAGGAGCAGGGGTCCTGGGGGTTGCAACTCTGGTCCTAGTAAACCTCCCTCTTGGTCTGAGTGTAGATTACATGGGTGAGTTTACTTTGGGGGGAAAAAAGTTTATTGAGTTTATTACGTGTCAATAAAAAGTTTTTAAATCTTCAGGAAAACAAAGGAACAAAGGAAGGGATGCAGGCTGTATCCCATGAGAAGTGAAGCAAAATAAAAGGGCCAACAGCCTTGAGAAGATACCCAGGGGTCTTCTGCATTTCTCCTGCAGGCTTCTCCATCCATGACCTCTCATGCTGGCTCTATCCATGGGTGCTCCCAGCAGTCAGAAAGAGCAGGCTTTACGCTCATCATTAGAGCTAAAAAATTTTAACTATTAAGTAACATTCTCTCTCTCTCTCTCTCTCTCTCTCTCTCTCTCTCTCTCTATATATATATATATATATATATATATATATTTTTTTTTTTTTTTTTTTTTTTTTTTTTTTTTTTAAGCAAGCAAAGTCTGTATGTTCAAAGCTCCTGTCATGTTCTGTACTAAGGTCTATGGCTCTTTCCACTGATATCAAAATGTGGCTTTGGCTTTGTCTAGCTATTAAAAGAGATGTTTTGAACTGCTCATATGCAAAATGGCAAACTCTCCAGGTTGAGCTGTGATAGCTGTATTTGGAATAAGTTAAAGAGGCTGATTTTCTATACCACACAGCTGATTCTCTGCCACGTCGTTTGGTCTGTGTGTTGGTTTAGGCAAGGACTACATCCACAGTTCTCGTTGTAACTTCTTTGCTCTATTTACAAAGGGTCCTGAAAGAATGTGCTGGACCCCTCAATTCACCCCAAGCACAATCTGAAAATCACTAGCATAGATCTACCACCGTATTTCACAGAATCAAGCATGCACCTATTTGCGACTTTAGCAAACATCTACTGAATGCTTCATTGTACTGGGTTATCTACTGAAGTGTGGCTAAGGAAAGATTTGGGTAGGTAATTCAATGCCACACAGTAAACAGGCTACAGCACAAACACTTGAACTCAGAGCTCTTGACCTTTTGTCAGTACTGTTTCCAAATCCTACTGCCTTGCCTCTCCTCCATTCCTCCAAAAATTCTTAAGTTGCTTAAAACTGCTGAACACAAAGGAAAATGTTCAGGGACAGACCCCTAGTTGCCAAAATGACAAAGATTTGGCCAAGATAGGAGCCAGATGTTGCAGTGAGATTTTTTTGTTTTCTTTCACAATGGGGAGAAGGTGAAAAAAAGGTTTCTCTACCATCCTTCACCTCCAACATGGGGATCAGACTCATGTACTTAGTACCAGGAATGAATCAAAGAAGTGGGTGGCCCTTTCAAAGGTAAGATAAATAGGGATACCATAATATTAAAAGTCCGCTCTCTTAGCCTTTGACGTTCTCCAAAAGAGACAAATTTGTTTTCAGATCAACAGTTAAGTTTCAGTAAGGCATTCTCACCTAGATAATTAGATGATTAGAATGCAAGGGGTGAACTTGGCAGGGACTTTTCATCACACAAAATTCTCTCTATAACACACTTGTCAAGTGATCATGATGTTGCTGAACAAAATTTGTTTTATGGAAGTTCTCTATTAAATTAAGCCATAATGTCCCTTCCTGTAATTTTTGTTTTCATTCTGAATTTTGCCTTTGGGGCAAGGATATTACAAGTATAATCCCTCTTTACTTTGACAGTTCTTTAAAGATTTAAAAACCACAAGCATATTACCCACCTCTGGCCTTTTCTTGTCAAAATTAGAAACTTATCCCCTATAATCACATTTAATTTTGTAGTCAGTATTTTTTTTCCCAAAGACCAGTTAAGTGATAAAGCCTAACCTTTATTTCTGGATTATAAAAATCAATATATATTCACTGTAAAAATAATTTTAAAATCCAGATAGATATGAAGATAATAAAAATCATTAATTTCATTACTCTGAAAAAGTGCTAATATTTGTTGTATATTTCTTTGAACTATTTTCTATGCATATTTAGAAGTATAAGTTATATATTTTTTAAATTAGTACATAGTATAAATATGTTTCAAAGCTTAAAAGTTCACTTAATACATAATGGACATTTTTTCTTATTGAAAGAACATTTTTTTCTTATAGATATTCAGTTCTGGAAAAAAATGGCATAGACTCACTTGACCCTGTTCTAAGTTTAACCAAATACCCTGGAAATTATTCAGCAGACAATGATAAAAGGACTTTGAAAGCTGGAAAGAAGGCAGACTGGCTAGAAATCTTAAGACTTGAAGAATAAAAATGCAGCGAGTTTCACTGGTTTTCGTCTTCTGTCCCATATACCCGAGACTGGGCTCTGCAGAGACTAACAGCCCAGAACCACTAAGATGGAGACAAAAAAGACACACACAAAAAAATTGCAAGGCTATGTTCTCCAGCTAAAGGACTGGGCAAAGAAGCCCACTTCTCTCTCTTTCCACAACCGGCAAGTGGTTCCGTCTGCCTGTGGCTGAGCAGCAATCCCAGGCCAGCCTCATCCCCCTCCACTGCCAGGGCACTCACTAGTGGGCAGCCCAATCTGCTGACAGCAGCACTAGCAACGAAGCTTATGTCACTTATCTCCACCCAGTTACATGAGGGTGCTCAGTTCCACTGGCTTCTGCCCCCACCCCAACACCCTCCAACACACGTGTACACACAAAGTGGCCCAGTGATACCAGGTAAAGCAGAGAAGTGTCTTTCACCCTGTAGATATCACCAGTAGGGACTGCACTGCAGCCCACCAGCAACGGGGGCAAAAAAAACAAAAAACAAAAAACAAAAAAAAAACAAAAAGCATTATAAGGGCTCTGAACGCTACAGTGTTGTTGCAAACAAATCTCACAAAAGTAGGACAGAATTTATACAATAAACCTAAAAAGACTACTGCTTGCTAAAATAGAAGATTTAAATAGAATCGACATAATGATTCTATTATGTGTCCAAATAAAATAAAACATAAGTTGTGCAAGGAACCAAGAAAGCCACAATTTTAATGAGAAAAGATAATCAATCGATGTCAATATCGAGATGAATCAGGTGTTAGAATAATCTGCTAAGGATTTTAAAGCAGACGTCAAAAACGTTTAAACAGTTAATTATGAATTATCTTGAAAAATAAAGAAAACAATGGCCAATCTCAGCGAAGAAACAGAAGTTACAAAAAGGAAGCAGATGGAAATAATGGAACTACAAAAATAAAATAACCAAAATGTAAACGTGGCTGGGTGGATTCAATAGTAGAGTGAAGATAACAAGATAGAATCAGTGAACTTGAAAACAGATCAACAAGATTTACTAAATCTAAACAACGGAGAGAAAATAGACTGAAAAAAAAAAATGAACAGAGCCTCAGCGATCTGTGGGACAACAGCAAAAGATCTAATATTTGTATCATTGCCATTCCAGAAGGAGAAAGAGTATGGGATTGAAAAATATTTTTAAAAAGAAAGAATGGCCGAAAATGTTTTAAAATAGGCGAAGGCATAAAATTTACAAATTCAATCAGCTAGATGAATTTCAAATAGGATAAACCTGAAGAAATGCACATGAAGACACAACAGAATAAAACTGCAGCAAGGAGAGAAGGGAGAAAGAGACCAGGGCTCAGGAGCCAGGCCTGGGAAAACCGAGGAGATGCTCTCAGCCTCCACATTTTTTGTCTCTCCTCTTTATTAAAAATACTTTGCTCTAGTACGAACGATGTTGGATCTTTATCACAGCATTTACAATATGAGCTTGGGTAAGTCACTTAACCTCCATGAGACTGTTTCTGCACTGTAAATGGAGAATACGAAAACATTCCACAGAAAATTATGAAAATCACATGAGAAATTATAAACCAAAGCTCCTGGTATACAGCAATAAACAAACTTTGCCCACTTTCTCTCCCATTTTGTTCTCTTCCTCTAGCTCATCTGCTCTCAGAGGCTGATACTTAATCTTTGGCCACGTGTCAAATCCAGTCTTCACCAGTGACCATGATGAACACACAGAATCTTGCTAAATGCTCAGATAATTCTTATATATATTATGCTCTTTTAATTTCCTTTTTAAATAATTGAAACTATGTGTTTAAAACACGCCAACCTTCCTTTTTATAAAACTATCTAAAATGTGTTAAGCTCTTAGAGGGTGCCAAGATCTGTAGAATATATATGATTATAAAAGGTAAGAACATAAATGTTCCATTCCAGGTGTCTTTGGCAGGCAGTAATTTCCCCCATTTCTTTTCACACGACCCCTTTGTTCATTACTGAGGTTTGCATTTTTTACACTAAGTCCTTGGGATCTCTCCTCCACCTAGTCCTGAAGTATTCAAGATGTCTGGCAAAAAGATTTCCAAGGGTAGGTGCACATAATTAGGATCAGGTGGGTTGTCCTCTTTACTCTCTCTCGTTCCATCTGTTTAAGTCCTCACTTGTCATCTATCATGCCAGATAACTGATTCCAGATTGAGGTAGTTTTCTCTTGTATCTCCCCAACCATAAGTAGAAACTGAGAAACTAGCCATTTTATATTGTGACCACTGTACCTTTTGGGATAAATCAACTGTAATTAAAAATGGGACTTTTACAAAATGACAACGGGGAACTTGGGACCAGAAGAACACGCGACGAGAAATATCAGCACATATGCAGCAGACCAGTTGGAGAATATTGCCTAGCACCACTCAGCTAAGTTGAAGGGCATTGATGAAGGGATTCTAGCTGGCCAGATTTCTCCTGGAATTCATAAAAATTCAAAATGACATTTTATGCACAAGCAGACAAATCCACAAGTCGGAGCAAAAGATAGACTTACAAGTGCAGTGCTTTCTGTCTGCTGAGTTAATGCTCTCAGGACAACTGTGCAACGTGGGCTTGTTGTGACGAACGATACCAAAGGCACAAAGCATCTAGAAGAAGGGGTCGAGCCAGGAGAGCTTCCCAAAGCCCTTACCCCACTTTTCTCCACACTAAATATGGAACCCAAACCTGCTCTACTGATGTAGCAAGTTTTCAGAGAATGACATAAAGCAACAAATGTAAGCATATTTTAAAAAGTAAGTGATTCCATGAATTATATAAATGTCTAATCACTATGCTGTACAACCGAAAATTACATAAAATATTTAATGTCGAAAAATAAAAATTAAAAAGAAAAAAGTGACCATAGAACTCTAAGGCATTTTTTTTTATTACACAGGCTGACTTAAATTATATACTAATTATTTAAACTATTATTCAATCATTAGTCCTTACTAAATTTGGAAATGTCAACATCAAGTAGCATTTATTTAAACATTACCTTTTTGCATTTATTCATTATTAAGCTAAAATCAAGTTGAATAGATCCAGTTCCTTCTCTCGAGGATAATACAGTCTAAACTGAATCTAATAGTGTACACGAACATATAATTAAGACCAATAACTGTACAAATAGCTGTGGTTACATAAGTAATAGAGTATTTGCAAATTCGTTTCCACTTAACACTACATTCTAAACTAAAGCAAACTGCCAGATACCTTTCCCCTACCCACCCACTTCACTCCTATCAATCCCTCAGCTCATATCTTAGATGAGAAAATGTCATATAGGGTGATGAACAACTTAACTTTATTATTATGCTGCCATATTATGCTGCCATATTACGCTGACATTTTTTAAAGCACCTGTAATTAATGTGTCTAAGTAGAGCCTGAAGATAGGCAAAAGAGAACAAATTTACATTACCACTGATGTTTTATTGGCCGAAATCAGCCAGTAAATTATTTATCATGATTGTTCTATTACGGCCCTGCAAACAGGTGTGCAAGTGCCACGTTGCCTCCAAACTGTTGTCCAATTGCCCATTTTCTGCCTTCTGCACTACTCAGAATTGGGTATGCCTGGTCTCACAGTTGAAGGGTAGTCATCTCTAGAAACTTGTCGAAAGCTATTGCCAACAATCAAGAAGGGCTTCACGTGCAGACAGGTGGGTAATTAAGCACTTCTTGCTCTGCATCGCCCACCATTGTCGTCTTTAAAAATAATATCATGACACCCTTTGCCTTAATATTCTTTGCTAGTTTTAAGAAAAGGTTCAAGGTATGCAGCACAGCGTGCAAAGCTCTTCTTGACTTGGATCCTACTATGTCACCTACCTCAGCTCTCCCTAATCTCTTATTCACACCCTAAGCTGTGGCCCTATTAAATCAAACATGTTATTATTACCTGAATCCTCTTCTATCCAATTAGAGATGAAAAAAAAAAAAAAGGCAAATCTGAAATTTCAGAGGACAGCTTTGTAAATAAAAACTTAAATGGTGTTATTGTCAGGGTTCTGATGCCCCGTTTTCTTCTAATCTCAGCTTTGCCAGTGATACCCTCTCTGGCTTCTTCACAAGTATTTATTGCAAGAATCTATATTTTTTCTGTCCAGAGACCTCACAGGTCAGCAAAATTGGAGCCTTAATGATTTTCTTATAAGCTTTCCCACACTCTTTGCCTTGGCTTAAACCTCAATGTAGTATCATTTATCATAAGTTAACTATTTGACCTTCAAATTTAAACCAGGACCTGGCAATGCAGCCAACTACAATGATGAGGAGAGTTGAGAACCTAGCTTTTCTCTTAAAAGGGCTCACTTCCAGTGGTGCTTAAGTTTCTTTCTAAGCAGACTCAGAAATTGGTTTTAATTTTATTGGCATTAGATATCTTCTCCAGCACAATGAATAGACTGGCTAAATTTCGGTCACTGTGTTGTGTTCACTTAACATTTCTGCATTTTAAAAAAGAGAAGTCTTACCCATTTCCCAGATGTCTGATCAGGAAAACTCCAGATACAAGGATTAATCCCAGAATTAATGCAACCTTTATAATGGGTACTTCCTGGGAAATGATTGAGGAATGAATGAGGTGGCCTGAAAGTGCTGGCTCCAGATCTACATCCCGTCATCCCATCACAGTGGGTAGAAGGGTGGCCAGACTGGAGGGGAACCTGGGCCATCCTAGTTGAGGATGGATCCAGTGATGACCCAGGTGCCAGAACAGAAGCAACTTTTTACTGAGGAGCATGGACTTCTCTGACAGGGCTGGAAATTCTGATGCTTGGGTATAATTGTTTCAAATTTCAGTCACGGGTTCTAACTTCAAGAGTCTCAGGATCACCTTTGTCCTGGCAGCTCACAGTGGAGAGGATGTTTGCTAAATGGCCCTTCCCACTGATAGCCTCATTCTTTCCTGTGAGAATCCTGATTGGCTGAAGACAGAAACAAAATCATAGTAATTACTTCCTTAAGGATTTTGTGGAAATCCATCCAATCAGCTACTGTCTGTTGAGTATCTAGCAGAGTACCTGGGCCAGGGTAACTATGTAACTGTTAGTTCTCTCCTTGCAAAGATATCATTGTACATCTTCTGCTGTTATAATGTAAGATAAAGTCACAATGATTATATTCCTGAGAGGTCCCTAAAGATAAAATTAATACATAACAAATAAAAAAAAAGCTTCATTTTAGTCATTTTATTTTAACTCTGTTTATACTTGCCTTAAAAGAAATAGCTTTTATATATCTACTTTCAATGGTGCTGAATATGTATAACCTACATGTCAGTGAATACCTTATTTTTTTCCCTTTGCATCCTATTGCTAATTTACCAAGACATTTACATACCCAGAGCAAATTAAGTTAAAAAATAGAAGTCACAATTAAACCGAATGAAGATAAAAGGAAACAACATGTTAATGAAAACCTAATTTACATAGTGTTCTGTTTGGCATTCAGAGGAAGAGGAGAACAATAGGTATAATAGAAAGATTATACCAAGCATTGAATTTCACATGGATCATTTGATATTCTACCTGTGCTGTGAGCAAGTCATGTTGCATTAGATCAAATTCTGATTTCATTCCATTGCCAAATATCCTATTGTCGCAGGCTTGCCTTTTGCCTCTTTGTTACAGGGATGGAATCGCAGGACGAACCCCTGAGAGCTTGCTGTTTAACGGCCTGTGTGTGCATATTTCACAATCTGCCATTGTCACAAGATGCTCTGGTTAATAAGCAGATAATGGGATATGCAAATTTCATGTGCCTGGTGGGGAAGGAAAAGCTTGCCTTCTCACCTTTATATAAATACTAGCCAACTTCTTTGTGACCATGGGAGCATCCCCGCCTGAGTGATTTATGGAACATTCTGTCCAGGCAGGGAGAAATGCCCTTTTGTCTTGGGAAATATAGGTCATGGATAGTTTTCTTGCAATTACAGAAGTTGGAGTATGGGCAACTAAGAAAGATTGGAGGACGAGAATATTTTTTTAAGAACATATTAAACTATAAAATCAAATAAGCCCCACACTGCAAAATGTTTTCAAACAGCCCCAGAAGACTTATAAAATATGAAGCCAAGGTCTGAAAAAGTCTCAGGGATGCTCACAAGAGGTCAAATTGATAATGAAACTCACCAGAGGCTGAAACTATAGTGATTCAGCCCCAAAGAGAATAAGTGCTTTAGAGATTTTTTAAATATCGAGAGTTACTCAAGTTTCCGTATCAGCCCTCTCTGGGGCAACGCCCCACTGAACATGGCATCACGATGAACCAGCCCATCAACTCTCTGGTCTGAAGCAGAAGAGTGTGGGGCTTGTAGAAAAAAGATCTGGGTTTGATGGGCGACGTTAGGCATGTCTCTGGTCTCAGTTTCCTTTTCTATACATGGAGATAATAACTGTACAGCCTTTTCATAGGATCGTTGTAAGGTTTGAAAGCTGGGTAGTTTTCTCTGCCCATATTAACCCCCTCTCCACCCTTCTCCAGCTTCATCACTGCCCTGGAGACCCGCCTAGATAGATTTCTCTGGCCTTTCCCTCTGGCTTCAGGATGGGTTTGGCAATGAGGAGCAGAAACAGGAAAACAGAAAGAGAATGGGTGTGGGGAGTATTCCTTTGGCTCCCTCCTGGCTAGGTCACCCCGTGCTAGTCATGTGCTTTGACTTGAGGTGGTGGCACCTACCAGGTCACCATCTCCACCTACCTTCTGTTTGTGGGTTCCAGTAACTGCCCCCTACTTTTTAACTAGCCCAGGCCCTCTGTGGTTTTGCTATACCCTGCTCACACCATCTTAAAAGGTCTTTTATAAAACATTACTGAGATTATTCTAATTTGAATGTATTGTCTGTTTCCTGCTGGGCACCTCAATAATGCACACTCTAAAAATATTTTATGAACTAATACATGTAAGAGTTTTGATTTAAAATAATAGAAAGAATTCCAAAGCCAACCGTCAAATTCTCCATTTATAATTTTTCATTTATAATCCCTTTGTTACAGTTAAATAAAGTAGCCATGACACTCCTGCAGACTGAAAACAATGTTCATGTAGGGGAACCATCAGATGAATCGGTTCCACTTCCAGTTCCTCCTTAGCAGTCAAGATGCTAAAACCTGTCTCACCAAGCAAACAAGGCACATACATCTATCTGCCTATAGTTTACCTGTTAACAAATATTACCATGAAATATCCCTCTAAGGTTCAGGTTTGTCTCTGGTATGTGATTAGCATCCCATGCACGGGCATCACAGACCCTTGAGCCAACTGCAGCCACAATGACAACTGAGACAGGTCCTCCGTTTAGACAGTGGCTCTCCCCAGCACCACTGGAAGTCCAGGGTGAACGTTGTATCTGAATTTATTTTCCAAGTGTCATCTCTGGCTATAGGAGCAGAGAGCTGCCTCTTGCCTGAATCTCAAGTTATCAAACCTAAGAAATTCTCCTGCTTGGCTTGAGACCTCTGAGGCCATGGAAGATAGAAACTTTAAAAACTGAAACCCAATTATCATACCTCCACCACAGACAAGCCGTGGCATTTTTTTCAGTAGTTGTCGTTAATGGACTAATTCAGAACTTGACTTTCACATATAGATAATTTGAGAATGGAAACACCACTGTTATACAGATAGAGACAGCCTATTTTTAATGAGGCAGTAGAGGAGCAGAAGAGTTTTAGCACATACGCTTCTTAGCACATACGCTTCTTAGCACATACGCTGAGCCCAGGGTGCTAAGTGTGGGTGTTAGAGATGAACAAGCTACAGCTCTTAGCCCCTTGGGAGATCAGAGTTTTGTGGGGGTTGAGGTGGGGGCCACATAATTAACCAGATAAGGCAGGTGGTGGTGGTGAGTGCCATAGAACTATGCTGCTAGAAAGGAGTCCTCAGAAACAGTATCACCTGGGAGCATGTGAGACATGCAGAATCTCCAGCCAAGTAGTAAAAAGAATAATAATGAGAATGGGAATGGGAGGAGGAAGAAACAAACACATATACACTGAAAAAGAATGTGTTAAAATTTCAACAACTGGGGAATGCTGATAAAGGATAATCACGAATTCTTAGCATTATTCTTGCAATTTTTCTATAAGTTTGAAATTATGTAAAAGTACGAAGTAAATATTTTGAAACATATACCCCTTTGCGTCTAACACCTTCACTACACCCTCACTCTCTTGCTCTGCTGACTCACATTAGATAAGATTCTTCAGTTTTGATCTTTGTTGATCTGCCTCAAACACCACCGACTCCATGCTCAGGAGTTGAGGATGAGGACCTCTGTCAGGCACCAAGCAACTGGGGAGCAGCTTCCATTTGATGAGTAAAGTTCACAATAAGACAAAGGAACAAGAGTCTTAATTCATGACCACATTTGGAAAACTCCCCAGCTTCCTGAAACCTGATTCTTGGTAATATTCTTCAAGTGAATTTCTTCAATCATATGCCAACATTAGTTGTTAGTGGAAAGATAAGTGATCAGATCTCAGGGGAGAAAAAAAGCTGGAGGGGCCTATATTGAACACTTGTTACAGAAGATGAGAAGAAATGCAGATGTTAGCCTGGGTTTTCTAGATAAGTTGAAATTTTGATGCTAGACCTTTGTGAAATGAGAAGGCACTATTTTAACTATTCCCTCCAACATCCTAGCAAGCATAATGAATACAGATGGTTCACCTGGAGTCTGAAATGGCAAACAGCAATTGCCCTCCAACAAGATGAATGTACAGCAGTGCAGAGCTGGACTATTTCATTTGTCAAAAAGAGGCAATCAGCATTCATTGAATACACTGAGCTTCCATCACCTACCCATTTTTTCTGATGTGAAGCCAACTCTTCAATGATGTTTCAATTCTTAGCATTCAAGAATTCTCTAGCACATTCTCTGCTTTCAGGCTTACTACTTGGATTCCTTGGCAAATTGGTAGGAGATTGGAGAAGAGAGAAATTATTCCATGATGATATTTGACAGAGGGCATATCTCTGAGCGGTCCGCTGCCCAACTCTTATCAAAAGCCTTGACAAGATAATTGATATTTATACTGGATGGTTTGAAAATCAATCAGATAATCCATTTCTCAGTGTATTCCATGCTTCATCTATAGATTAAGCCAGAGAATCAGAAAAGCTACATTAGTTTGTGGAAAATTTCCCAGGCTCTGGAGCACTTCTGTTACCAAGTTGCACACTTGTATCATGCCTCCCTGGAGATGCTACAGAATCTGGTTATTAAAATCTGTGTCAATTTTATTATAAAGTCATTGCCTTACACACTGCATGACACCTGGCTACTATATACTATATAGAGCCACAGATGGTAGCTTTCAGAACAAATGCCAACAATATTTTACTTTTCTAGAGAAACGGGCATATGTTCTCTGTGTGGCCAAAGGGACCCAGAAAACTGAAGATGATTCTCTCTCACTTTTACCAGTAGGAAGCTCCAAGCCAAATTTTCAGTTAAATTTTAACAACAGTGTAAGAGTCTATGGTATTGTCTGTATTGTGATCTTACTTACATATTGCTCTTCCGATTTGTTTTTTTCTTGGTTGTGATCTTTTATTGGTTCTTTATGTTTATCTGAGCAAGGGAAGGAAGGAAGGGAGAAAAAGAAGGAGGGAGGGAAGAAGGGAAGAAAGGAGAGAGAGAAGAGAAGAGAAGAGAAGAGAAGAGAAGAGAAGAGAAGAGAAGGGAAGAGAAGAGAAGAGAAGCGAAGCGAAGCTCTATGGCTTGTTTTCACCAAATAGGAAGAGCAGGCTTCACCCACACAAAAGAGAAATGGGGAGCCGGCTGACCAGGAGAGGGAACCTTGGCCAAAGGAACAGGAGAGTTGCTCGGGTCTAAGCAGAAGTAACTGTAAAGCTCTCCATTTTATGCTTGTGAGACACATCATTGAATTGAATAAGCCTTTAACTCCTTCTTACAATTCTAAAGCCACCAGCTCTCACACAATCAATGGACAGTGAGACAGCAACAGACAACGCTGCCATGTAGAGTACATCTCCAGGGAACTGCCTGCCTCCACCGATCAGATGGGATCTAGAATGCCCCAAGTGCCTCAGCTCCTACCCTGCTGTGTGGTTGTCCTTCTCGGCCAATCCTTCTCTGGGATGGCCTCGTAAGTTTAAATGACAGCAACAGAACCCCAGTATTGCCTAATAAAACATGGGCTTAGAAATATATTGGGGCAAATGAAACATTAGTAGGCCCCTGGGATATATAAACAGAATAAATAGTATGGTTTCTCCCTTCTTTCCTTCCTCCTTCCATTTTTTTTTTCTTTCCAGAGCCTGAGTTGAGATGGGCATGAAAATCCCCATGGAATTGAAGTAATATCCCTTTGCATGTAGGATTTCATGGGAACATTCTCACAGTTGTTAGGGTCCTATCCAGATTATGAACTAGTCTAATAAATTAAATTTTAAAAAAAGAAAAAGAAAGAAGAGCCACAGTCCCTGGGTACAGTTGATTGCTACCACTTTGCAAAGGCAGCCACAGCTGCAGCAGGCAATAGCCAAGAGGAGAGCTACACCAAAAACAATGCTACTCCCAGGGGTCTGCATTTGCTTGTTCCTTCAGCTGGTGTGTTATCTTTCTCAGACAGGAACATAAATAAATGTTGCCTCAGACAGGAACTGCAGCATCAAATATAAAAGCCGTGTGTTTGAAATTAATTGTTTTCTGGCACCATTCCGTAAAAAATGACATGCTTTCAGTTGAAGCACTTCCATGTCAAGCCAATTAAACAAGAGAAGCAACAACTGGGCTGAGGTCAATAAAGGGTGTTGGCTATTGCTCAGCCATGAGACAGGCTGTGCTGGTCACCATCTGTGGAAGCAAGTTAGGCCGCCATTTTCAATAAAGGTTGTCAAGATCCGCTGGAAACAAGGTATTTAATGCAAGGGAATTAGACCATCAGAAGAAAACCTTCCTTTTCTTCTAGTTCTGGCCTCTTTATTCATCAGTCACCTCCATTCTTACCGCTTCCTATTCTTGGGGAGGAATTGGCCACTTGACAAATAGATGTACCTTGGCATGAGGGTACCTCTGGCTTGTTCTGCCCAGAGATAGCTATCACTAAGCCATACTTGATTTGAACAGCTTAACTGAAGTATAATTTCAGATCATAGAATTCATTCATATTAAATGTACAATTCGATCATTGTAAAATCACCATAGTCCAGTGTTAGCACATTTCCGTGTCCCACAAAGATCCCTCGTATCCACTTGCAGGTTCAATCCCAGTTCCTAGTCCCAGTGCTGGGCAACCACTAGTGTTCTTTCCGTATCTATATATTTATATGAAATCTGGACATTTCATACAAATGGAATCATGCCAGGAAGGAAGGAAACTAACAAATATCCAGTATGCCAGATTAAAAAAATCAAACATGTAACAGATTTCTATTCTCTTTCCTCCTAGAATTATAATGGATTTTTTTTTTCACATTTAAATCTCTGATTCATTTAAAATTTATCCAGAATAAAGCTCCAACTTTTCTTTTTCCCAGATGGTGACCCAGTTATTTCAATTCTCATTTGTTAAATAACCCAAATTTTCTCTACTGGTTTAAGATACTACCTTTATTTAATAGTAAGTTTCCTAAGGTTTAGCTTTGGTTTCCTATGGTATCCTATATTTTTCTGTTCCATCTATCTCTTTATATGCCATTGCTACACTTCAAAAATTGCTTTCATATCTGGTAGTACTAGTCTCCACTGCTCTTCTTTTTAAAAAAATTTCCTTGCTATTTTTGTTTGCATATTTTTTCCCAACAAACTTTAACTATGGTGGAAAAGAACTTTATAACTCCAACTAAAAATAAAAGATTGATACATTTGTCTCCATGATTAGTAAGTTTTCTGAAAGACAAACTAAAAGAAACAAATAAAAATCTATAAGCAGAGTCAAAAGACAAATGACAAACAGAGGAATGAATATTTGCAACTCATACCATAGATAATGGGTTTGTCTCCCTAATACATAAGGAGTTCCTAGACTTAAAAAGACCAACAGCTCAAGAGAAAATAGGCAAAAGATATGAATAATTGAGAGAAAAGGGCTGCTAGTGACACACCGTCACACAGCCTCACACTCATTCTCGCTCTGTTCTCTCCCTCTTGTCTGAAGGCAGCCCTGGCAGTGAGAATAGTAAACAAACTCAACATGCTTTGGGGAAATGCCCCTTTTTCCCGAATTAAAGCTGGTCTTAGAAGGATGATACTACATACAAGAAAGGAAAATAAAATGATTCCTACATTCGAGGGGCTCTTAGTAGTTACTGAAGCCCACAGACAAAGACCACTAGAGAAACCCACTGATCATATAAAGTATCAGTACTGTCTCAGAATGGGGAATTTGGAAAGGGAAGTTACAGGCTGGTTTTAGGACAGTTGTTAACCAAGATCTTGGAAGGGGCTGATCAGAACTTGTAAACTGGGGAGCTGCTGGAAGTCAGCAGTCTTATCTCTGGAACGCATGGGCCCACACAGAGTTACTGGTAAAGCAGATGTTTAGGGTCCAACCTCAGAACACACATTTGAAGGAGCGGGCATTCGAATAACTTGTTTTGATAGTTTTGCTGCATGTCATCGTTTGAGACATGTTATCTGTTTCGTGAGTTATAGTAGAGGATTACAAGTTGTGATTTTTCTGTTTTCCTTTCTCATGGTTTATATAGCACTTTAATATCCAGCATAACTAATGCATTAGATATGTACTATAATACTCATTTTATAGATGGAGAAACTGATGCATTATGATATTAAGTATTTCATCTAAATTCCCACAGTTATTAAGTAGCAGAATTGAGTTTCAAAATCATGTCCGTCTAGCTCCAAAGCTTGAGCTTTGAACATCTACTCCATATGCCTCTAAAGTGGGAATTCTTTACTTGGTGTACATGAGATATCTTCAAGACAATTCATGACTTCTGCATATTATATATCATGGGGAGAGGGAAGAGCATGCACATATACACCTGATTCTCAATGGGTAGGTGAACCAACAAAAAAGGTTAAAAATCTTTGCCCTAGAGAAGTTGACCCCTGAAACCTAGGACAGCTTGTCCCACATTAGGGTGAGGAGAGGACATCTATTTGTTTCAAAAAACAAAATGAGCAGGAGCCATTGTATGACTCGGGTTTCTCATTTTTAGCTTCTCTGGAACTAAAATCAAGATTAAAAGGAAGCAGACAATGACCTTGGATTGAGCACTCATGGAAAAGAGGATCCATAGGTTTCATCCAGCCAGTGCAATTGCCTTGGGGAAGTCACACCTTGCATCTGAAAGTCATTGAGTGTCTCTGGCTCTCTAAATCAAATCCACTTATCCCAGATAGAGCCAAGAGGAAAATGATCTTAAAAGAATAACTCTATTCTCTATGTGGTTCATGCAAATTTGAAATAAAAATTAGACTTTCAGTTTCTTCCCAACAAGATCTTGTCTCAGAAGTTTGCCTTTTTTCAAAAAAAAAAAAAAATTAAAGGCATAGGATAAT
Source organism: Pteropus vampyrus (assembly GCF_000151845.1). NCBI lineage: Eukaryota > Metazoa > Chordata > Mammalia > Chiroptera > Pteropodidae > Pteropus > Pteropus vampyrus. The sequence goes on along the minus strand of NW_011888815.1, from coordinate 2,677,036 downwards.
AGGTGAGTTTGTTTTCCCCAGAGCAAGAAAACTTACTTTAATGCATCTGTTCGTGTGACTGGTTTTTCAAGTACAAATAGCAAAGGAGTTTGGGAATTAACAAGAGAAGAGATTACAGCTCATGAAAAAAAGAAAAATCCTGTGTGTTTCTCCCTTATGGCTTGTGGCAAACTATGCTCTCCAAAACAGAGTGAATAAAATTTCTTGAGGAGAAAGATTATAAGCTAACAGCAACAGCGAAAATCTCCCTACAGACACAAGGATTTAGCATGATGTTTTAAAAAGGGACAGGAGACAAAACAACCAAGAAGCTCAGAAGACACAGCCAAAGTGAACTGCCTCTACTTTCTGAAACCCAACAATTCCATTTTAGGCTTCACATCAGACATTTTTTTTCATATGCTTATCACATTATTGTGCCCAACCTGCAGCTGTTATGCACATTTTTAGATAAATGTTAATTTATAATAATGTATTGTTTGTCACAGATGACAGGGGGGAAATTGAACTCTTTCTGTCCATCTGGAGATGGTGAGCAGCTGGTTAAAATCAGGGATTTGACATAATTCATTTTCTAAGTATCTCAGCGCCTCCACACACCAGCCCAGCCGTAACTGCTTTTTCCCTGGAATATATGTTGGTCTCTGTCCCCACTATTCTTCAGCCATCTGGCTGGAGGTTTGTCCTCACCCCTGAAAGTTTTGCCTTCTGTGAAACAAGTGTGTAAGAATTCACGAGAAGAGACTCTGTGCCACACTAGAGCAGAGGTTCTTCAATCATCAGACTCTGCAATTAACCATAACCAGACTGCATGCATGCCTGAAGACCAATTATTCATATTATAGGGGAAACACAACAGCAAGTTTGTCGCTGAGAAAGATTGTCTAGATCATGCCTGTGACAAAACCATTAACACGCATAAGAAACAAACCAAATAATAAAAAAAGAAAAGGGCAAACACAAATGTGCTCTGTATCACTCTGATTGTTCAGCTGGTGGTGGGTCACATCCAGATTACATGCCACTCAGAAAACGGAAGCGGGTCTTCACTAGAAACTCTGTCTGAGAGCCAAAAGATGAACCAGTAACTTCGGAAATGTGCAAATGTGTGTCCAATGAGTGCATTCTAAATCTTGTCAGAGGAAAAGTACTAAAATTCAATATCTATGTTGTCTCAAAGCTTTATCATATATAATTAGCCAATTTATTTTACTGTACTGTCCCACTAATACATGTAATTTACATTTCCCATCAATCCACTAGTAAAGTAGGGGAAAAAACAGTGAATCTGGATATAAAGAAATAGCGACCAGCTTGGTTCCTCACCATCAAAATTATTCCATCATTAGTTCATAAATTCCAAGAGTTCAGGGTTTCAAAGTTATTTTTTTTCATGATCATTACATGCTTCCAGCTTTGCTTTTGTTCATATTTAGTATACTAGTGAATTGGAAGACAAATCAGTAGATAGATAGAAGCACAGAGAGAGTAAAGGTGGAAAAATTCAGAAAGGAGTATTTAAAAAATGTGTAAGACACAGTGGAAAGTTCTAATGTACATGTAATTAAAGAACCAGAAAGATGGAGGATAATGAAGCAGTATTTGAATAGATAACAGCTAAGAAATTTCCGAAACAGACATCAGACATCAAGCCATATATTTGAGAAACTCTGTAAAACAAAGCAAGGCAAATTAAGTAAAAAACAAACCTAGGAATTTTGTAGTAAAATCTCTCAAACCAAAGATAAAGAGAACATCTCAAAAGCAGCCTAATTATGCATTTCTACCAGAAACCTACAGATATCATCAAACATAGGGTGGAACTTTAGAATTGTCTTTCATAAAGTAAGAGAAATAAGACTAGCATATCTGGTTTTCTCAAGTGCTTAATAGTTCCACGTCATTTCTCTAGGCCTACTATGGCCTTTCAGGTTTTTTTTTTTTTTTTTCCACATTTGACATATGGCCCAAGAAGTTTAAATATCTGAGTCTAGCCTCAGAATCCATGATGAGTACAAATGCAAACAGATGTTTTTACCAGCCAATACAGACTGAAATTTGCTCTCCTTACTCAGAGGTTACCAGAGGGAGAGGGGGTTAATTTATAAAACTTGATAGTCTTCCTAAACACTGCTAATCTAAGAGCAACACAATTTTTATGGAACTTGACAAACTGATGCTAAAATCAATATAACACAGCAAAGGCCAAATATAACTAAGACAATTTTACAGAAGAAATACAAAGTTAAGAAACTGATATTAATACATACTATGAAGTATAGTGATTAAACTATGTGGTATGGTAAACTGAATATGGAAAAAATTACATAATATTAAAATAAATCCATACATATATTAAAAATTGACATGTGGCCAAAATTAAAGTGAGAAGGCACACTCTAACAGGATGATAGTCTAGACATTCTAAAAATCCCACTGTGGAAAAAATAACCAAAAACAAGTGGAAATATACATGTATACATACACATGCACATACATACAGACACACACATGCACACGATTTAATTTTAAACAAATCCTTTTATTGTCAAGAAGGTAAAAATATCCTTGAAAACCAAATATGTAGTGCAAGTGTGAAACCAAAAGGCAAACAATGTCTGAATTTGGTTCTCATCCCAGATTCATCAATCTTGAAGAACCATGGTTCTTATTTCCACACTTACATGTAGCACAGATAACAGGAGAATAAGCCCAGGTTTTTCCAAAGGTTGATGGTCAACTAAGAAATACCTGTCTAAACCTGGGACCCCAAAAGCCTACTTCCTCCATATTCTGGTGAATGATGAAAAAAAGTCATAAAACCAAAAGGAGAGCAAGAAATTTGCCAAACTCTGACTCGGTGTTGGGTAGAGTGGGAGAAAAAAATTCCCTTGTGGATTTGTAAACCTAAGTCAGACTTTATGAGAATTTGAGGGCAAAGTCACACTGTATGTATCCAGAACACCTCCAGCCAAGAATTTATATTAAAGCTGTCATTGTTTTATGTACCTACAACAAAGGAAGTATAATTTCTCTCCGGAGGAGAAAGTGCCAGCAGAAAAATAAATAAGACTATATAAAGAACAAACAGCATTATAAGGAACAACTCAAGATATTACAATTACCAGACACGGAATATAAAGTTTGTATGCTTATTCTGCTTCGAAAAGTAACAGGTATTTAATATATTTTTAAAAACATGAAAATAACATGAGACTATAAAATATGACCAAGATGTTCAGAAATAAAAATGGGTGCTTGGTGCAAAGGAACTGAAGCATAAAATAAAATTTAGATCACAAGGCATCGCTCACCCTCACTGGAATTCCATGACTTCGTGTGAGAGGCAAAATATCGCAGTGAGTATAATCAGCTTGAGCAAATGCTGGTTCTATCACTCAGCCTTGGGAAATAGGCTTAACTACTTTCAGACTCAGTGACTTTACATGTTCAATGGAACTAAGGATAATACTTATCTCACAGGCTTTTGAAGGTCTTTAAATGAGATGATCAATGTCATATGTTTATTTTGAGCTGAGCACAGTCAGCGCCTAATAATGTTTGCTGTTACTCTTATTTAGGCATGAATGACGAGACTGAAGCAATCCAGTTCGAGTGCATCGTGCGGATTCAGGCAATGGTGGGGAGCTCAGACAGATATTCCAGGAGGTTCTCATGTGTGTGCACAAAGCAAAGTCAAGGAGAGAGAGACCAGAAAATATGAAACTACCATATCATACAATATGGTATGATATTGGATTGTATGATATTGGATTTTAGCATCAGTTTGTCAAGTTCCATATTAGCAGTGTTTAGGTGCTCTAAAAGAGGGGAAAATATGTGAGTTCGTAATGAATGTCAGGACCAACTGCCAATTTGTCCCCATAAGCAGTAACTATTTGCAAGAAGAACTAAGATAGAAAAACATTTTTAAAATCAGTGTACAAAAATATGATCTTCGAAGAAAATTTTTTCTTCAGTGACACTCTTACAAAAAGAAGTCATAAGTCAGAATTCATATGTAAGGCGAGGCAGAGGAAGATGAATTTCTCTGGACATCACAGTATAACAGGAGTAGAGAATAAATTAAAACTTGAAACTGGAGGCAGTGAGGTACAGTGGGGAAACCACGTGACTTGGCCCTGCATAAATGTATTTTAGACTCAGTTCTGTCCCTAAGTAGTACTGTCTCAAGGAAATTGCCAGGAAAATCCAGGCTATCTCGGTTAATCCCTCTGAGTCTTCATTCCATCCACTGTGACATACTACAACATAAAACTGTTGGGCCTCCATGATCTCTTTTGGCTCTGTGTCCATAAAACTCTAAACCACAACAAATCACCCATAAGTTTCCAATTTTGCAGGAATTTAACTTGTGTGAGGAACAACCTATAAAATTCAAGCAAAAGAAACGTGTTTCTTTTTGTCTCTGACCTAAATGGTTGGCATTATCCTACAAACACAGGCAAAAATATGTGTGAAATTGAATCATTCTAGCATGGGAAGATATATTATGGAATATCCCAAGAGGAGAAAAAAGGGGGAATTTGAATGCTTCCGGATGCTGGTTAAAGAGCCTTTAATATACCTCCTGAAATCTTATCAATTGCTTATAATTAGACAGAAAATAATTTGTTTTATTTGTATTTTCCCTTCTCAAATGCACAATCAATTCTATAATTCTGACTGAACTAGCTAATTTTGGCTGGTTCAAATTTAATTATTGTAAATAAAAAATGCCAGAAATAGGCACTCTTTTATTTAAAAAAAAAAATGCTAATATAGTATGACTTCATTCTTCGCTTCTGCTGTCATTTTCAACACCTGAAGTTATAACTGTCGAAGGAAGCATGCTGTATCATGCTCCTCTGTGGTCTCCTTAACAACTGGGATCACACCAATAAGGGGTCTGGTGATACTGATTTAATTTTTCTGGAAACACTAGATGATGCATCTTGGCATGAATGAGAAGTTCCCGTACTGTCTGTGCTCTGGTTGGGGCTCCCTTGGAGTGATGTAACCCATATCTGAGTCCTTCTTTTAACATTTAATGGCTCAGTGTTAATGTGAGATCCAGCTAGCCTCTGTGCACCTATAATAATTAAATTGCAAAAACAGAATAATTACTCAGACTTCACAAAGTTGTCATGAATATTAAATGAGGATTTATATCAAAATGCTTAGTTAACTATAAATCAGCTTATAAAATTAAAATAACACAATTTTCATTAATTAATTTTATTATTTGGCATAAAGAATAGTATGTAAAGAAACCTAAGGCCTTGCCTTCACTCCAAACTCCAATTCAGAGATTTATTTTACGGTTGGTTCCAGAGATTGCTGCATACCTCTTACTTGAACTTTCTGGAAGTGAGTTCAGTTGATTTCACTTGAGTTTCAACTCTAGGTGTGTGATATTGGGAAGGTTGCTTAAGTTTCTTAATTCATTCAGATAAAAATGTGGGAGTTGCCCCAGGTGATCTGTAAGACAATCCTAGCATTGACTTCTATGATCCAGTGATCTCATAAATTACCCTGACTGTGAAATGTTGATTCTCCATTTGCTTTTTTCAATCCTGCTTCCAGATCACCCCAAACTTGACACTTCTAGCAGCCAAGAGGAAGGGAAGGAGAGAGTCATGGGAAGAGAAATAGGCCTGGCAGAGTGGGAGACACAACTGCTTTCAAGAACTTTGTCCTTTGTTGCTTTCCTCAGTCAGCTCGACTACGTCTCTCCACTTGTCCTGAATGTAAGAGTCAAAAGTTTTAGTCAGAATGCAAATATACAGTACTGAGTTGACAGTCTTGTTCAGAAGGGAGCATCTGCTGAAAAGGAGGGAGGACAGGTGGCAAGGTATGTAAACAGAAATAAACTGTAGACACATGTACAGGTTAAAGAAACAAAGGTGCAGAAGTATAGAATAATTTGTGTAACTTCAACTACTGGTGGATGAGAGATGCCTGGACCACAACGGGACCTTGATCAAGTACCTTGCGGTTTCTCAGTGGCCTGGACATTAGTGTCCTCACCTTCCAATGATATTATAATGATAATATTATAAAAGTGAGGAAATACATGAAAATGAAAGAAACAGCACTAAATAACAAAACCACTTGTCATATGGTTGGTTCTACCTCAGAGGAGTCTGGGAATTATGCCAGACAAAGGATGAGGTCATGACAGAAAGAGTCTGTGTTTTGTACAAAATTATTAAATTGAGGATACACGGGGTCAAGTGCAAACCTGCTCTTTCTTCCTCTGGTTTCATGGCCACAGGTGTATAATGAATCACCTATGTGCATATCCACAGGATCCTGCCTGCTGTAACCAATGACCGCCACCCTCCATGCCATTGAAAATGAGAAGGCTCAGTCTCATGGTGACCTGGTGAGTTTTCCGGCATGACTTAAGAGGCCCCTGCAGAGAGGTCCTCCCTGGTCTTTCTGTGACCCCAGGACAGTAGATGCTAAACATGCTAAAATGTAACTTTGTTTTCCTAAAGCTGAACTCAATTAGCCCTGGACCTCCAGTTTTGCTGAGGGCAAAATCAAAACCCAAATAAAACCCTTCTTATCCGACAATGAAAGGTAATTCGGCCCCTTGCCAATTTAAAACATCTCTTTTCATTCTTAGTAATTAGTTCTAATTACTTAGTCAAATTCAAGTTTAAAATTTGGTCTGTTGCAGATTTTCTCCATCACCTCCTCCTGATTTGATCTCTCGGTACAGAAAAGACATTGTCTTTTTTCTTGGGGCACTCACTCATCTCATCTTACTAACTAAACTGCACTTTGGCTCTCATATGAATGGTCAGCCCCTTAACCTGGTCCTAGCTTAGCACTTTTACACTCGTAAATGAAAAATAAAGTTGATTACAATCTCAAATATTATTGATATTTTATACCACCATGCCTATCGACTGTATATTAGAAGAAAGCTATATTTGTTTCATGAGTATTCAAAGGAGTAAGAAAAGAAAGCAAAAGGTAGAATGGGAAGAAAGGGAAACTGAAACGGGCAGAAAACCTCTCCCTGCCATTTCTAAATGCACCTTAATTTATTACATACAATTAGCCTATTAATAACATTTCTGTTGGTTCGAATTTTTCACATTAATGAGTAACCTTATACCTATACCTATTCATACATATTCAAGTATTTCTGCCAAATAAATTATTAGAAGTGAATTGCTAAATCAAAGAGCAAGCACATTTAGAATTTAATAGATATGTTGATTTTCTATCCAAATAGGTTGTATGAAGTGCTCATTTTCTACATCTTCACTGCACTGTACATTGTTTTAAAATACTTTGCTAAGATAATAAGCAACATTACTTTATGGTGCATTTGTTTATCAGCAGGATAAAACATTTTTTTTCAGTTATTTATTAGCCATTTGCATTTTTTCAACTGTGAATTGCCCATACATGGTGTCAGTTCATTTTTGATTGAGTTATTTGTCTTTTTCTTATTAATCTATAGGAATTCTTTACTCTGAATATTAATCTTTGTGCTTTTTGTTGCAGAAAAAATATCTCAGCTATTCACTTATCTCTTATTTATGATGTTTTTCATCCTATAATTGCTTTGAGCTTTTGTGTGGTAAAACCTTATCTTTTTCATGATAAATTTGATTTTTATACTTTTCTTGGGAATGCCTTCCCTGCTCAGAATTATTTAATTTTCTAGAATTGCTATTGTTCTTTGCTTGCTTATTGTTTTAAGAATGTATTGAAAAAGATCTAGATTATTTTTGTGTATGGTGTGGGGTATTTTTCAGATAGATAAGCAGTTGCCCCCAAAATATTTATATCAATCTATTATTTTTATTTCTAAGGCTAAATGCTATTCTTTTTTACACCAAGTTCTCATAGACATATGGGTTTATTTCAGGGCCTCATTGCAAGGAGCTGGAGCAATTTGAAAGAGTACGGAAATTCAGTGGAATAAAACTGCATATAGTAATTACTTTATTCCACATTATTAAAAGCAAAAACACTATATGCTTCATCTCCTCGAATTTTCTGTTTCCTCTGACTACATAAATCATACATCCCTTGGACTTAGATCATCCATAAAAAAAGGCAGATTTCCCTGAGACGATTCAGCTGCAATGTCCCAACAGACTGAGCCAGCAGCAGAGGAACAGGTAGACAAATGTCTGAAAAGGCTGCTGAAATATTTGTGTTGGGTGTAGTTAGGTCAGAAGGCCTTTTCTCTCTCAGATAGCCCAGAGAATGGCATCTCATTTGAGAACCCAACCATCACTTCTGGGTATGCAGGTGCTTGCTGATGCCAACAGCCAGAAGAGCATGCTGAGCCTGTCCTCCTGACACAACTTTTAAACGTGACAACTTTTGAAGCCAAGCCTTTCAGATTTGGCCCTTCTCAACAGAGAACTGAGCCGACTAAGTTGTGACCTTCTATGCCCTCCAAGGTGAGAGATTCTTTGACTGACACAGATCAATGTTCCACTGGGAACATACCCCTTGGCAAAGCAGAATCAGCCTCCAGTCCGGGCACGTGCAGTCAGCCCGGATTACGGGAATGGAGGGGGTACATTCATTTCTGTGCTTACCGCCAGTTGAGCCAGGTTTAAAGAAAGCCCTGGATTAGCAAGGCTGTGTGGCCAACAGAGGGCTTTTATGTTACCAGATAAACATGTGCTTTTTCAGGTCATATCATGCTCAGGAAATCCTCCCAGTTCAGGGTACTTGCCCAGCGAGAATCTGATGCTTCCTGGTGACTCAGACGACCGTGCCAACATACTTAGGCAGTCTCCTTGCACCCAGAGGAAGGCAGGACCATGTGCAGGAGTGAAATGGGGCTGAGGGTGAGCATACCCTGTTCCACCACAGTGGGGCTTCACTCGGTGCCAGGGAAGATACCGCAGCCGATTTGGGAGGCCACAAATCTCTCCTCCTGCATTTAGGCCAATAGAGCTAGTATATATTTGTGTATGTGGGTGGGTGGGTGTGTATGTTGAATATGAAAAATGCTACAGTAATACCTGTGATGTCTTTGACTCTCCTTCACTCCCACGTCCCATCACTGACTTCACTGGTGTTGGTGTTATTCTATTTACATGCACAACAGCCTGGTTCACTGTCAGTGCTATGCAGTATGGGAGCCACATGGGGCTATTCAGACTTAAGTTTAAATGGCATAGAATTAAAAACTCTGTTCTTCAGTCAGACTGGCCACATTTCACATGCTCAGTAGACACATGTGGCCTGTGGCTATCATAATGAACAGCACAGATATAGAACATTTTCATCATTGCAGAAGGTTCTATGGGACTTATAGAATGTCCTTATGTGAGTCCTTCCATGTTTTGTTATATATGATAGGCTCTGCCTTCAAGGAGCATATAGCCTGGTAGAGACAGACAGTAAGCAAACATTCTCTCAAATAAATCAGCAGTGAGTTTGTGAAGGTGCTGGGTGCTCTGAGGGGGCACAGCATGATCTCTGGAGCATCCTAGACAGTTACTCTGAGGAGTGAAGTTTAAGTGGAGGCCTGAAGAGTCAGAAAGAATGGATTCCCACTGGAAGGTATGCATCTGTGGCATGGTGCAGGGTGGAGTGGGAATAAGATGTTTAATGTACGGGAAAAGAGAAGGGCCAAGAGCAGGAGGTGAATAAGATTCTAAAACATCTCTGGGCTTTCCTGTCTCTTCTTTATGTTTCTGAGCCAAAATAAATTCTGCTCCCTGATGCATCCTCAGGCTAACAATCACAATTAAGTTTTACCCAAGGTAACTCGGACTAAAAAAAGCAAGAACTTTTAATAGCTAAAATTTAAATTCAATTAGAACTGCCATCCTTTGCCCATCCAGTAGAAGAAGTCAGTCTCGATTTGCTAACTGCCCCCTGGGTGAGGAAACAAGGCAAAGGCAGGTCGTACTTGTGCAGGTGAATCTTAGTGAGGTCACCTAGAGAACCACAGAGTCAACAGTGACCTATAGATACAAGGAGGGAGGAAGGGCAACACTGTGAAAAATCCAATCTTCTCTAGGAAGAGGTGAGTGACAGGAGAAAGGAGATCAGATGCAAGTGAAATTGATTAATTAGAATATTTGTAATGTGGCTGTAAAATTAGGCTGAGCTGGCAGTTTTCGTATGAATATTATTTATGGAATTATTTTATGATTTACATGCCTTCCCCTTAAACAGATGCTTCAAGAACAAAAGTGTAAAAGAAAGCCAGCATTTACAACAAAATTTCCAAATAATATGCTAGTTTGCCTAATTGAAAGAATAAATACAGGGTGGAACTGAGTATCTAATTTTAATAAGCAAATAACTCAAGTTAGAAAACAGCTACTCTCCATTGTTTCTTTCCAAAGCAGTGAAATGAAAAATGAACTTTAAGCTAGCTATTCTAATGATAGAAACAAAGAAATGATTAAAATTCTTCAAATAATTCAGATTTTGTTTTAATCATTGACTGAGAAGAGATTTACATAAAGAATTATTAAGCAAGAGCAGCAAGAAGGAGAAGAATGCATAATGTGCCATTTTTTAAAAGAAAACAAGGAGAAAACTCTTACAAAAATAGAGAAAAATTACAAAAGATAGGCACCACTTCAGGATAATAAGTAAAATACAATTCCATTTTGGTAAAATTTAAAAAAAAAAAAAAAAAAAAAGTCCTGTACGTGTGTCTGTCTGTGTAACTGGCTTATCAGATATTCCTTTCTCTTTTATTGCTCTTCTCACCCTGTATTGTCTCATTTGTGTGTAGTTGGTCCTTTACATGAGACCAGGTCTCTGCCCTCATCTCTGTATTCGCAGTACCCAACAGCAAGCTCTAGCACACTGTAGGTGTGGGATGATCGTTGTTGCATAAATGACACCAACTAGACCAAATGGTTAAGGGTGAGGGTTATGAACTGTGGCCAGACTGTTCTCTTTGAGAGGAAGTGTCATGTGGGCCATGAAGGCTATTTACAGGACTTGGAGTCTGCATCAAAGGCAGAACCGGCTGCACAGTTTGCAAGGCCTAATGCAAAATAAAATTTTAGGGCCCCTTGTTGAAGAATTAAGAAGTTCAAGATGGCAGCTACAGAGCATTAAACCAAGTGTGGGTCCCTATGTAAGCATACAGGCTGCAAGCCCATGAAGCCTACCCTTTAAAGGCAGTGAGGGGTCCTGGACAGATTTTAAGCAGATGCAAGCTGATCGCACTCAAAAAAGACCTTTAAGAAAGATCACTGCAGATGTAGGAGGCCTAGGGGAGATTTGGAAGAAAAACTGCACTAATGATTAGGAAGGCCTGCCCAATCTAGTCAGTGGCAGAAGGGTTAGAGAGGCATAGAAGGGTCCAAGAGAAAACCAAGGAATTAGGAATCACCATCATGATTGTACTCAGAGCAGAGACAAGGAAGGAGAGCTGAAGAAAATGGGTGGGGCCTGCAGGAAAACTTGTAAGTGTCTGCCTCTGGCAACCAAGTAAATTGAGCAGCAGCAGAGCGACAGCTCACAAGGAAATCCAACATGATCTTGAAAATGACAATAAAATGTAGGAAGTGATAAATAACATGGATGTTGCCATAAAAGAGTAGAAATAACATGCTAATGAGCGCAGAAAAGACAGACATTATTTTCTTCAAAGAATCTGGGAAAAGAATAGGAATTGTCCCATGTCAAACCTGGCATTTATACTGCATCTTGAAATGTTAATTTTTGCATAAAGACCAGTAGGCTAGAGAATCCAAGAGCAGTCTGGTGCATGGGGAATTACAGGGTGAGAAGGAACCACTGTTATTTTGGATCACAGCACTCTGTGAGCCAGGTAAATCCTGTGTACAGGTGATAAAAGGGAGGCATAAGGAAGTAAGGTGACTTTCCCAAGGTTACTAAGAAAACTAGAAAATAATATCACCAGACTCCTTATCCAGAGTTTTCTCCAATTGACTACAGCTTCTCCTCAAAACATCTTCTGTAGTTTAGACTGTTTCAATAACTGATTGAATTATCAGCACGGCAGATTCAACAGAAGACAGGAGAGACGCCAGGGATTAGGACCACCGAGGATCTTAACAGTAAGCAGTCAAATGTTGGAACTGAGCTGGGCTGCAGGGTTAACTTAATCTAGCAACAATAAGTTTCTGGCAAAGACTTGCCTCCTAGTTTTTTTGATCAAGCAAATTTCTGAGCCAAATTCATCGCACAAGTGCTCACAAATCCAAGGACGGATTTTTTTTTTTTCAGGTTATGCCTGAATGCCCAGTATTGTCATGAGAAAGCGCTTGTTGGAACATTTGCTTCTTTCTTATTGATGAGCAGCTGTAGATGACACAACTATAAGACTCAGGAGTTTCCATCCCTCAGCCCTTTCAGTCTGTTCTGGTTTAAGATGACTACATAGCTGTTTTATAGAACAAGAGGCAGTCGAACGGGAGAGACAGATGGTTTTATTTCTCAAACCAGCTTCATTAAAGATTACTCAAAGCATTGTCTCACCTGTCTTTGCATTTTACTTTCATAATGGGTTGGAAGTGGGAAGTCGTTTTTTTATAAGGCTAATCTTTAGTTCACGGTGGTACATCCTACAAAAGTGGACATTCGTTATCAGACCCTTCTGGCCTTAGCTGCCCCTTAAGTTTCTATTCATCATAGCAAACCATTGGAAAGCCTGGCTCTGTTGTTCCTGGGAGAGGCCTTCACTGTGGAATCCTAGGCCCAGAGGAGGAAATAGTCAAATATAGACTTCCCAGAATTTTTCAAAAGGAACCACGGAACCACTATTCCTGAGAGAAGACCATAAAATATATCATCCAAATAATTTTAGCACCTCCTGAACACTTTTTAAAGTAAAGTTTTATTAATAAATATATCAAATTGATAAATACAAATCAAACCTAAATGAGAAAAAACAGGACATATTTTCACTCTACCTCTTAGCAATGTAATTTCAATGGTAAGCCAGCAAACTTTTCCTACTGAGATAAGCACTTTGCATCACACGTAAATATATGTCCACCAAAGGTAGAAATAAACGATATCAATCAACTGGCTACAGAATCATATATTAGCTTTTTCCCCTCTCTAAATGTTTGAATCAGTTGACCCTCACAGATAGTCTTGGAAGTTCAAAAAACTGGATTTTTTTTTTTTTTTTTTTTACTTAAAGTCAAGGGCACTGAAGACTAAAGGAATTATTATCACAAGTAAATACATTTTACTTTGGCTCATTCCATCTACCATGTCTGGAATTAATAAATATTTATTAAATAAATAAGTGAGGTGATATATTAAGTTCATCAAAAGTTCATCGGGCTGCCTCTGATGTTCTTAAAACTTTGTGTTAAAGAATAAATTGGCAATGATAGTTATCATGAGCACTTCTATATATCAAAGAGAGAAGAGAATGACTATGTCAACATTTACTATGTACCAGCATTTTGAGGCCCTTCATGTATATTCTCTATTTTGAGGCCCTTCATATATATTCTCTATTTTAATCCTCATAATAATTCTATGAGACAGGTATTGTTACCTTTATCTTACAATTGCGAAAACAAAGGTTCAAGTTAGTGAACTAACTAAACAGATCAATTACATGATGGCCCAAACCCATGGCTTTCTGACTCTACAACTCAACCCTTTTCTCTTTCCAATACAGATAATATCCACTTTGCATGTATCACTCAAAGGAAAACTCTTAGCATTACCAGAAATTTTCAGATATAAGAAAATTGGTAAGGAAATTAAAGTTTGAAAAGGACAATAAATATGAACTAAAAATTATATATGTAAATACACACATACACATACACACAAAAACTACTTTCTCCTTATGTTAGAGTCTTAAAAAATGTATGTGTCCTAATATTACTACTAGCCATCTTCGTCAAAGAGCATTTATTAAGTGTGAGTTCTTGGATAATTTCTTGTTTCACTGACCAAAGGAACTACTCATTCCTTGTCTTGTCCTTTTAAGAGTGTCATCCTCCATGTATTAAATCAATGAGAAGTCATTTCCATAGCTCAAGAAGTCTACTAATCAGTAAAGGATGGGATGAGAGGCCACGTGAGGAGAATCAAAATTAAAATGGTCTCAACAGTGTCCCTCTGGATTTCTACAAAATCTTTTAATAAAAGCAGCTGAAATTTCATCCTGGCTCACAAACTTTCATTATGTGTCCCAAGTACTTCCATCTTATTTTTTTCTTTTTTCTTTGACAACTACCGCCAAATATCAAAGTCTTGAAAATACTGGAAAGACTGTTTGCTTTTCATTTTGTTCCTTTCTCAAGTTCCTTTTGCAAATGTGTTTTGGGCACAATGTTCCTTAGACACACTTCTTTGTAGTTAGTTATTGAAATGAGTGTTTCCTTACGACAATGTTTAGCCATAACTGCCACCAAGCCATTAAGATTTAAGGCATATTCCTCACTTGGAAGTCCCCCTGAGTGTCACTGACCTTTCTTTATGTACTGCAAACTCAGGGATAAATTTTTAATTCTTACCACAAACCCAGTAATGTCAGTGGAAGCCAGGAATGAGCAATGTCAGAGGTAGCTGAAGTTTTGCACTGAGTTAAGGCTTACTCTCATCATTGTTCCTATAGAAAGCAGGCAGTCCTTGAAGCCCCATCTCAATGTCCCTGAAGCATTCATCTTCCAAGGGCAGGTTGTACCTATAGCACCTTTTGCTCATGAAGTGTAATGAGCACCATCCTAGGATATCAGCTGGCCCAAAGCTGGTGTCTTTCTAGAGACTAATGGGACTTGGAGCCCACAGTCCTGAATTTCAATTCCAGTTCTAGCTTTTAGTAGCAATTAGTATCATAATTAGCTGGAAAGATAATTTTGATTCATTGAGCATTTGTTTTCTCACTTTCTAAAATGAGCTGTTCATATATAACTGTGGGAAAACTAACAATAACAATAACAACAACAACAACAACAACAAGGACGTTGTTTTGAATACAAAAACCTGCCTGTAGATAGTTCTACTTTGTGTGGCTAGCACACAACTCTCTGAGGTGTTCATTAAAATGCTCCATTTGGTCTGAATAAGCCATGTGGAGTTAATAAAGATGATATCACTTGGGCAGAGCCTAAGTGGATGGAGACATTAGAAGAACCAGGTTTCTATGCAAAACACCAGGTAACTCTGTATCAGGGAGAAGGGTTCTAGAAACCCAGAGAGATGGGGCAGATGGAGGGATGGTCACTGAGGGGTACCCAAGGAGCCGGAGCAAGCCCACTGGGGAAGTTTAAACACATGCGTCCTGCACAAAGATGGCCAGGAAGGAAGGATGAGGCAGTGGGGGCTGGAGTTTTGATCAAACCAAGCCATTCATATGTCCAGAAGAAGGATTACCTTTTCTTCTGGCACCTCAGGAATCACAGCCCTGGACAAAGGTCTGCAAAGAGACACAACCCATATGACAATTCCCAATCAGCGAGAAACTTGAATGACAAATATACTCAGAACTTGTATCTCAATCCACCCAAGTCTTCACTGGGCAAGAGGGCAAGCAGCTCTGATGCCTTAAAGCAAAACTATGCCATACTCAGGTGGCTGCTAGCCAAATGCAGAGTTTTTCCCTTTGTGGAATTGTTTCAGAAACTGATTGAGACAATATAGAGTAACAATAATCAACTCCTTCTTGAATGTGGATACAAACAAAATGTGTCAGAGGCCATGCATTAATGCAATGTATATATTCATCCATCCACTCAGCAAGACTTTATTGAGAGCCTGCAATGGCCAAGCACAGTTCTAGGGTTGGGCATCCAGAGGTGACTATATCAGCCTCACCCACTCAAGAAGCTCAAGGTCTATAGATAATTCAACCAACAATGAACAGACAGAGAGGTCAGTCAGCACTTTAAACACACTAAAGGCACAGAGTGGAGGAGCACTGGGCAGAGCCTGGGTTGGGATGAGCCAGAGTTCCCTTGAAATCATGATACTTGAGCTGAGTCGTGAAAGACCAGTAGGAGCTGTCCAGGCAGATGGGGACAATTCTCTATCTGCAGAATAAGTGGTTCCAGAATGTCCCTTTACTGGATCACCAGAAGGGGTAGGGGATGAGGAATGTTAGGCCAAATGTCTCACACAAGAAATAGTGAGGACTCCAGAAGAAACCTGGCTTCTCAGTGTGGCTCTGCAGAACTAGTAAACGCCACTTCTCACTCATACACTCACTCACTCTCACACACACACACACACACACACACACACACACACACACACGCCATGTGCTTTACTCCCTCTTCCTGGAAAGTAGAGAGAGAATACTGTGGGAAAAGTGATGTGAATTTAAAGTCTGTTCCTTGAGAAAATTTTACTTTTTTTTTTTTTTTGGTCTGTTGATACCAGTCCTGAAGGTGTTGAGCTGTAGAATTCATGTTGGGAAACAAAATCACCTAAAGACTGTGAAATCTTGCATTATGTTACTTTCCAAGGGATTAAGCACCATCCTTTTTACAAGGGCACAAATTCCTGGGGTTCCACATTTTTGCATCTGTCATTAAACTAGCTACCCTGTGCCAGCTACAGTCCTAAAGAGACACGGATTTACTTCAGATCTGGTGTGGATGGCAGTCCATGCAACACCAAACTGGGGTACAGAGTAAAAAATCCCAGAAATACATGGGAACCCCACATCTGCCTTTCAGTAGGACTAATTAGTTATCAAGACTCCTACAATGAGTATATCATATGGGTTCCTATTAATTCTAAAAGATAGCATCGATGTCAACCTTCCCTGTCACTGCACCCAACTAAAACTCCTCACCCATCAAAGTTGAACCCGAATCCTCAATGTCTCTGAGAATTCTTAATTCCTATTTTCCCTAAATTCCTACAACAAAGGAAGTGTGCCACACCCAATTCAGCCCAAAATTACTTTATTGTTGTTGGCTATAAACTGTTACCTTGATCTCACAAATAGATTTTAAGTCCCCTGAAGGAAAAGAAACTATACCTTATAAAGCATCTGTTTCCTTCACACTGTTGTTAAAGATTGACCCTCTCGCCCTGATTTCTAATACCCTATTTTTATCTGCCTATTAGACTTCTCAGATGGATGGCCTAGGAGAACCAAGACCTCAGTACATCTACAGTTAAAATCATCTTTCTACCAAAATAGAGTCCTTTTTTTTTGACTGCCTCTATTTCTCTTAAGCTCTGGTTTTTCCGTGTGTTAACCTATCCGGCAGCCATAGGTGACGTTATTGACTATTTTTCTTTCTCCCTTCCCATCTCTTACATTCATTTCCATCTTTCCACGACTAATGGCATTGCCCTAGTTCTGACCTTTAACATTTCCATCAAGACAACTACAGAACCTCTTAACAAATCTTCCTGTAGCCTTTCTCTTCCAAATTTATTCATCTATACGACTCAGATTAAGCTTTCTGTAGCACCATGAAAATGTTCTCCATCTTGTGGCTTCTCATTGTCCACTTCATAAAGTATATAAACTTCCTTCTCTAGCATTCCAACACCCTAGATTCCAACACCCATTTTTCCAGGTGGGTATTTTCTTACTTCTCAGTCCATACCCTTTATCCTAGCAAGGCTACTTCTGCTACCTGAACCTCCCTGGTGCCTCTCTAGCTCTACATCATAGCTCAAGACATTACTTCCACATTAAATTCTTTTTCCAACTATCATAATCTGGCTCTATCTTCAAGGTATACTTGAACCCATCAAGGATTAGGCATTGTGTTCTTTGCTGAGGGTATTTCTAAGTTAAGTGATATTATAATGTAATGCACCTAATACATTAAAGGTACTATGCTAAATGTTGAAGGTTTAATCTAGTAAGCTCAGCTTCCATTTAGTAAGAGTTCTAAAGCATAGAGACGTGAAAGGTAGAGTTAATTAATCAATTAATACCAGAAGAAAATATCCTTGATGTGAAGGAAGACATGGCTCTTTAAGCTGAAAAGCACACTGAAAAACAAGTTAACACATTTATAAATGACTCATATAAAACACATTCTAGTAAAACTCTGGAATTCCATGGATAACAACAAAAACAAATTTTTCAAAAAAAATTAACAGAAGTCCCTTTTTAAAAAATTTATGTTTGGCTTTTCATCAGCATCACAAGATAATTACTACAAATGAGAAGCAATATTTTTGAGGTTTCAAGGGTAAATTGTTCGATTCCAAGATTCTATGCACAAACTAACATATCAGTGCAAGGGTGAAATATATACACATATATATCAGAAAAGAAAAAATATTTTAGCCATCTAAGAATGCAGATGGCTTAACACACCAAACCTCTGAATCACTCAAGAATACACTACAGAAAAATGAACACTTAATTATACGATAAGGAAAATGATACAATACCCCAAAAATAATCTTTATCAATTAAAGAAAATATAATATAATCTATTATAATAGATTATGACATAGTAGGAAGAATCAAAGAGATGGTGTCTTAAAGTTCTTTCAGTGGTCAGAGAAAAATACAGTGACTAACTTTACACGATGATAGAAAAATACGAGTTTTAAAATGTGCATTAGACATTTTAATATACCAATTACGAAAAGCAGATATTGAACCATAATTTCAAAACATAAGAGAAAGTTAGAATTTAGAAACTAGATGGTCATTGAAGTATAAGCGCCCACCTGGGTCAGGCACATTGAAGGAATTTTATGATGTGTAAATATTGCTATAATACATAGATCAATTGGAAGTAAATTCCATTCAAGTGCTAAAATGGACAAAGAAGTCTGATGCACTAATGGCCCATTTATTTAGGCAAAATGACAAGGACACTAGAAAATCTAGCTCTCGGCATCAGGATTGAAAGTAGGTTGGAGATGTCTAATCAACCTTAAAATCCTGACTCAAGCACCTTCTGAGTTGCGACTTACTATACAAAATTAGTAATTATTACTGTTAATGCACAAAGATTATCTGGAATCTCAGCTGTGAGAAATGGAAAACTAAACTTGACTATTTCCCTAGCATAATTTTCTAAAGAGTCTCTAGGTAAAACTATGAGTTTATCTGCAAGGCCTTTCCAGAAAATTCTGTTCCATCTATTTATTTGAGTCGATTCTAAAGCTAGCATCATTCCTCTTTGCCAGGTCACTCTGGTCTTCCCTCAGTTGATTAAGATAAGTTACTCCAAAAGCCTAGAGAGCAGCAAAAGTGCTCATGATGTGGGCACTAAACAAGGTTAGAAAAATGAGTGTTCAAAACGGCCATTTAATCTTGAAGTTATACTAAAAGAAAAATGTCTTTGATTCCCAAGTGATATTACACAGATGTCTGTGTGGGATAATAGATGGGGTAAAGAATGCAGAAATGACTAAAATTAATGGAGTGGTTATCACAGAGAGCCAACTCTTTGACTTAAATCTGATTTTTCTTTCCGTGTGGCATAGGAGACTAAGGCAACTGGAGAAGAGAGGAAAGAAGAGGGATTTGGAGACAAAAGTCTGAATTGTGGACACTCTGAGCAGGACAGTTCACCCTCCTTGTGCACTGGTCCTCACCTATGACACTGACGTTAAGGGTAAATTGTACAGATCAAACAAGATAAGGTGCAAAATCTTTGATCAATTGCAAGATGCTTCTTCGATCATTTTTAGAAGTCATGCAATTTGCAACAAAAAATCTAGTGGACTCTATGATAGGAATCCTAATACCAAGTTCTCTGCACATACTAGACAATAAGTTAGATGTTCATGCAGAAAGAATAGACAGGTGAGAAAAAGGCAAAATCAGAGTCCACTGAAAGTAGACACAGGCTCTCCAGCAGCACTCAGGGTGGGAGGCGGCACTCAAGACAGATGATCACATTTTGCCTCCTTAAGTCAAAGTGAGGCCAGCAGAGACCTGCCTCCCTTCAATGTGCCTGACCCTGGTAGGCAGCATTCAGCTGGTTTTTATTGATCCTTCCTTGGTCCAAACTTTTTTCTCCCTTGTTTTCCCATTTTACATCTCACTGCTTTTCTGAATGATTTGATTAGTAAATTATTCAATAAAGCAACCATAAATTATTCTATGTCATCCATTTTACAACTGCTGAAGGAAACTGTTCAAAGCATTTCTCTCAGCTCCTGCTTGCTGTGCACCTGGAGCCCTGTACCACAGAGCACAGTTTCACTGTGGGCCGTGCATGCAAACTGTTCAGCTTCACCCAGGTATCAATGTGAGATGAACATCTAATCAACAACTCATGTTTGCTGTGTTTTCTTTGGATGATAAACACATATTAGCTGTGTGACCTTAGTGAGTTATTTCACCTCTTTGCCTCAGTTTCTTTATCTGTAATATAAGAATAATAATAGCACCTATCTCATAGGAATGTTAAGAGGATTAGATGAGTAAATACTTGTAAAGCACTTAAAAGAGTGTCTGGTACATGGTAAGAGCTAAGTATGTGTTTGTTAAATAAAGAAATACATCATCTGTGGGTGAAGTCATAGATGAATCAGAATAGCAAACTTTTAAGTGAAGAAGAACGTATATTAAATGTTTAATGTAAAACAATACTCCAAGGGTGGTTGTCTCTGACATTAACTACGTATTTGTCAAAAATACGTAGAACTTCACAGCCTAAACACTGAATCTTAATGTACGTGAATTTGAAAAATTAAATAATTAAAAAAGTAAATAGGACAGGGGATCTCAGGATGGAATGCAGACTGACGAATGAATCTAACTATATTACAAATATAATACAAATGGAACAATCTTACTGAAGGGGGCAGGAGAAAAAAGGTGTTGATTCAAGTTACTTCGGAAATGAATGAAATATGTAAGACTAAAGGCAAGAGAAACCATACTCTACTACAAGAATTGTACTCCGGTTGGCAAAGTTGTTTCCCCTCTCCCAATGTGGGTCAGCCTCGCCCAATCAGTTGAAGACCTGAATGGAACAAAAAGGCTGAGTAAGAGAGAATTCCTCCTATCTAACTGCTAAGCTGGGACATTTGTCTTTTTTAGTGACTCTGATTTTCACAGAACTATTCAATTGACCTTATTTTTCAGGTCATCCAAGGAAATATGTAAGAAATGACTGAACAGGTAAATATATTTTTCTATTTGTGCAGTTTGTTAGTGACCAAGGATTGCAGGGAAAATCCTCTTGATTATCCTTTTCGTATTATTTGGCATAAGAACAAAATTTAATATTACTCAAAATTTCCCATTTCTACAACTTAGTGCTTATAGCCAATATGACAATGTGACTACGAGAATGCATTATACTTTGCATGTCTTGAAGTTCTTTATCTTGTCACTAAACTGAAACCCCAAGTCTTTCTTCCAGAGTATAAAATAGAAATCATCCATTCAAAGTCCCAAATGTACCCCTGTGTGATTTCTTTTCTAGACATTTCTAAGCCATTCTGAAAAAATACTTTTGGAAACAGCATGGAGTTCTCAATACTGTTTTTATCACAAAAGTTTCAGGACTGTTGCCTCTTGAAGTCAAAGGAAGTTGCCAGGGGATGTGTTGGGTCCGGGGAGTGGGGTAGGTGAGAAGGGAGAGAGAGAGTAAAATAAAACTCCCTTTGTTTGCCAGTGTTTTTTGTGCTGAAGTAATACACCTGGGGATTTCTCTTTCTGATGGCAAAGACAGCAAACTTAGTTCAAGCAGTGGGTAATTCTAGCATTTTCAAATAAACAGGATATTTCTTGCCTCCTACACAATGTCTAAAGTAGATGCACCACAGGTAGAAATGGCCCTCGCACACCACGGGTATCATTAGTGTTAGAAACTACCAGCCGCCCCACTGAATGCGATATTTCAGAAAACAACTCCAAACCATTCACTATCAAGTTCCAGCTCTGCTTGCCTTATTCACTGCCATAATTGAAGCAGAAAGCCTGCAATAAATCACTTTTGTTATTTATCTGACTTCTATTCAGGAAAGTAAAGATGTAGTTGGTGACTCTGAATACTACTTTGTTGGTATTCAAGGTGAAATCTCAGGTAAAACTCTGGTACACCTCAAGCAAGTGAAAAAGAGGCCGCAGTAGAAAGTAACAAATAAACCAGCATCCTCCATGACCTGCTTGTTCAGATAGCTTGGGGCCATGGCTCACCTCCCTGAGGACGACAAGACAACTCACACTTGCAGGGGTCTCCCGTCTTCCACAGCATCTTCCAGAGCATCTTCCAGAGCATCTTCCAGAGGTTTTCTTACCACCCACAGGACCACATACTCCTCAGTGTTCTTTCTAAAGACTGAAAAGTGTTTCATGCACCTTAAGTCACAAAAGCCCAGGGAAGGAGACACAAATCCAAAGAATGAATTCAATTTCAAACTCATAACACACAAGGGAGAGCCTCTCTTCACAGAGGTATTTTGAAGAAAGGGCACTGTGGGGACAGCAGTACCACCCACCCATCCCCACCCTTGTAGGAGAGGACAGCACTGCCCGTCCCCACGTAAGGAAGGGGGATGAGTGATGGCTGGGGGCCCAAAGGCCACAGATCCAGTGTTGGCCCTGCCACTTGTTGTCCTTGTATTATTTGGGAGGTTATTCCCCCTCTCTGACGCTTGCTTGTATTGTGTCCACATTCAGACTATACATAAAAGGATAATAATGAGAATGCTCTCAGTACTTACATGTGTTAGGCAACGTGCAAGGCACTTTTCTGAAGCATCTCCTCCAATTTTTCAAATGCCAAGAAGGAAATATTATTGCTAATTTGCATGTGTCGATATTGAGCTTCAAAAAGATGGAATAATTTGTCCACGTCATATATAGAGTATGTACGTGTGGAAAAAGGATTTGAATCTCCATATGTCTCCGAAACCCATATTCTCTCTTAAAGAAATATTGCCCTTCTGGAAATATCTTTCCTCCTTCCCTCAGGTTGTCCTGAGGAGCCTATCAGAGAAAACTGCTCTGAACGCACAAAGTGAGTATAACATAATAATGAATGCCTTTCACACAACAAATTATTGGTAATTGTCAGGAAAAGAGAGGCAGGCAAGGTGGAAGGGAAGATTTCTTCTTAGGAAGAAAGAGATACAGATAAGCAAAGGAAACTCAGATTCCAAGGATGAGTAAATAATCACAGCCATGGGTTTAGTAAGGGGTGACTTAGGACTCTAGAATCTAAAGTCTTAAAAGAGAAAATTCTAGAAGTTCAAAGACAGAGGGAGCTTCCTGGAGAATACATTCTCGGCAGCCCCCATGTGACTCCATCATCAGAGGAGCCCATGCCAGCAGGAAACCCCTCTTTCTTGCAGCACTGGTCCTGACTCTGGCACAAGAGGAAAGCTCTCTAACCACAATGATTGACTTGTGGCTTGTGTCCCGAAGAAGAATGTGACCTTCAGGAGCCAAATTATAGGGTGACAGTAGTTTCTAGCCATAAATATCCAGCTGGCAGTTCATGATGAGGGCAGCCCCTCTTCTGGAGGAACTGTTACATGCCTTTAGTATTTAACATGCTGTCCAAGAGCCTGTTTCTAAGGGATTTTACAAATCTCCGCAGTGTGCTCAGGTAGTAGGGGGAGTAAGGGCTCTCCTCATGGTTTGCTTTTTGTTGTTGGAAACCGACTGTGAACAAATGCCTTTGTCATTACTGATGTCATTGTCCCTTCCTTTCTCTGACTTTGGAATGGTAGTTTTGTTGAATTGACCGCCAGTTTCTCATTTCCATTTGACATATATTGTCATCTAATCACCCAAAAAGGAGACTTTTGGGGGGATTTGACCACAGAAGTAAAACATTTATATGTCACATATAAAAATGTATTTTATATATGCATTTATATATATGCATTTATATATACACATATATACATATATACAGGTATACGCATGGCAAAAAAAAAAAAGTCATTCCTAAAACCTAAGGAAATCTTTGTATTCCTAACCCCCTTTGAAACAAAATTAAATTAAATTAAAAAACTGTGAGCGTGTATGTGTGTCTGTGTGTATGATAATTTTTAAAAGAGTGACCACATCCACATGGCCATGGTTGTCTCACGTACATGGCGCGGGAGCCAGAGAGGCTGCCTGGACACTCGCCAATGGCTGGGCCCATGGCAGCTGAGTCCCAGAAGTCAGAACATGTCAGCAGTGCTAGGATTCTGAGCCATTCAGGAATGAGACTAGCTAAGGGGGATAAAACCAAGAAACTGAAATGTTTCAAGTCCATAATGCAAACTTGCCCAAAATTAGAAATAGAAGAGTGAGTTTCTTTGTCAACAACTCAACCAGCCCTAGGAAGATAGAGAGAAGGTAGCAGGGAGGAGGGAATACAAAGGAAAGGCCACCCTGGAGGGGACAAGCACTGCATGCTCACACATCCCAGCTACTACAACCTCGGCTTGGAATGCAGGTAGTCTATTCTGTGCTTTTGGAAATGAAAGAAATAAGACATGGCCATACACATGTGTCAATTTTCCATAAATAGTCTACTAATGGTTATATATTTATAATCAGGAGAAGATACAATTATCCAAATATTATTCTCTCTAGCACAAGAAATTGGAATATGCTTTAAATGGAAAAATGGTTATCTGTTTCTAATAAATTGGCTTCGGATTCACTAATTTTGATGAGACTGTAAGCTCTGGCTGATTGACTTAATGACAGAATGTACCTGAGTTCCAATTTTTAATAATGAATTGTCCATCGTGAGGGATTGCTCCTGGGTCACTCCATCCTGTTTTGGTTATCATCTCACTACTATTGGATTCTTCACATCAATCCCTCATACATCCACATGCAGAAATTAATGAACAATTCAGAACATTTCTTATTTTCTTTGGGAAAAATAGTTACTTTGGCAGGAAATGGTATGAACAAATGGAACAACCGTCTAGAGCAAAGTAGGCCTTTTCCGTGTGGGATAAAAGACCAGAGATGAGTCATGAAATGCCTCAGACTGGAACTTCGAGAATGAGGCAGCTTTCCAAGGGCCAAGGGGGATGAAACTGGTGACCCTTCCTCTGTTTCTAAAATGCAGAAGTTAGAGAAGATGATCAGACCAGTAGTAGAGACTAGAGCATCTAGGGAGCTTGATGTAAACTTGCAGAAAAGCTTAGGGGTACAGCAGTGTTTTCTCCCATGACATAGTGATATTGTCTATTTTGTTATAATGAAAAAGATACCACATAGTCACATAAAACCATCTGAGTGCAAGGATGACAAAGCACATTGCAGGGCAAGCCAAGTACATTTTGCTGAGGCAATGTCTGTCTCTATCTCTAGCTCACTTGCACAGTCCACGGGGAAATCAAGGCAAAAGATAGAAACACGTCTGGTACACTGCAAGCTATAAAATTAGGGAAGATTCTTGGAAAAGATCTTTAGGTCATCTGGTCCAACATTCTAATTTTACATCCTCATTGAACAAACGAGGCATAGAAGAGAGAAGTGAGTATCAAACCAATCTGTGCCACGGCTGTGCCTAGATACAGCACAGGTCTCCCGGTTGCTGAGGGGTATTGTTGTTTCTCTACCCCTGTCCACCCTCTGTGGCCAACTGTATCAAAGATGAACATGAGCTATTCAGATAAATACGTAACTTCATTAAGGTATAAATCGTATAACATAAAGTACACTAATTGAAAGGGTACGATTCCATGGTTTTTAGTATATTCAGAATTATGCAATCACTACCACAATCCATTTTAGAATATTTTCATCACCCTAAAGGGAAATCTCACTCTTGTTCACAGCCACTCCTGGCCCTAGGTGACCATTTAAATCTTTCTGTCCCTGCACATTTGCCTATTCTAGACATTTTATATAAATGAAGTCATACAATATGTGATTTTTGTTACTGACTTTTTTCATTTAACATGTTTTCAAGGTTCATCCATTTGAAGCATGTATCAGTACTTGATTCCTTTTTATGGCTGAATAATATTTCTTTGTGTGGATATACTATATTTTGTTTTTTCATCCATCAGTTGATAAACATTTGTGATGTTCTTTTGGGGGGCTATTTTGAATAATACTTTTATGAACACTGGGTTATCTTTCCATTTTCTTGATAGTGTTCTTTAATGCATAAAATCTTGAATTTTCATTAAGTATAATTTATGTTTGTTATTGTTCATATTGCTTGTACTTTGGGGATCATGACTGAGAAACTATTGCATCAGCCAAGGTCACAAAGATTTACTCTTATGTTTTTTTCTAAGAATTTAATAATATTAGCTCTTACATTTAGATCTTTGATTCATTTTGAGTTAACTTTTGTAATTGGTGTGAAGTAGAGGTCTAACTTCATTCTTTTGCATGTGTATATGTATGTGAATTGTACCTCAATAAAAGAAGAAAGAGCACACACTGTACGATAACATTCATATTAAATTATAGAGACTACAAATGCATCTACATGGGCAGAAAGCAGATAAGTGCTTGTCTTGGGATGGGGTGAGGGTAAGCAGGGAATTACCAAGGGACACAGGAAACTTTAGGGAGTGATGAATATGTTCATTATCTTGATTGTGGTGATGGTTTCATAGCTATATACATACATCAAAAAATATGTGCAGTTCATTGTATGTTATGATACAATTCCCTATTAGTCATACCTCAACAAAGCTGAAAAAAATAAAGAATAAATGATCGGCTTCTCTATAGATTAAAAGATACTTAAAAGATATAATGATAAAAGATCAATAATCTATAGTAGTAGATAAAGCAAGACTGTCCAAGAGTTGATTATTGATGAAATTTAGTGGTAGGAATCTGGTGGGCTTGAGGGAAGAGGTTATTTTCTTTATCTTTATATATATTTGAAATTTTCTATAATGAAAAATTTAAAAATAAAATAAACATACATATATATTCTCCTCACACAGTACGAGATGTAAAGAGAATATCTCATATTTATATTTTTAAGCCACAAAAGCTATTGTGCTGTTCTTCATCTATCCTAAACAATTGTCATAAACCAATAACCTAACAATTACACTGACAGTTCCTTGCTCAAATATACCCAGATATAAAACTGGAATACGGCACAAAAGTTAGGACTATCTCAAGGAGACTTATAATTTGTATGAATTTTAAACAGAGATCTCTATTATAAGTAGCAGATAGAAACTGAGTTACAAGATATGTCAACCATTATTCCAGAATCAGTTGAGCAAAATGTTTTGGTTTAGAAACCTTCTACTTCTATATAGAAGATATAAAACAAATTACTATGAACAGTGCCAATTTTACCCATTCTGGTTAATCAAAGGACATAATTTATTAAGTCAAGACAATGTACTAATAAACCTAGGAAAGGAACCGCATGTACACTACTGGGTCATACTAGCCTTACAGGTCATTTCCAGTTTGCCACTGACCAAATTCATGTTAATAATCACGTCTCCTTAAAGAAAGATCTGAACTCTGCCCAGGAACAACCTTAATAGCTGATGACTAGACCCTTTTTTTGGTGATGACATCTGTGAAGTTGTTTATACACAGAGATACAAAGACATAAATTCATTTCGTCTTCCAATTTATCCTTTAAGTCACTTTTTCTCTAGTAGACCCATGCCATTTCAAGTGTGTATAATACATCTATTTTTGCCATAGCCTCCAAACCTGCAACAATCACTACCACTTCCTGAATGCCTTCTTCGGTCCTGGCACTTAGTAAACATGTATAGGTACTAGGCCAGTCCCCACAATAATCATGCAAAGGACATATCACCTTTTGAAATGAGGAAACAGATGCCTAGACAGAGTAAACCCAAGCCCACTCAGCAATAAGCAATAGGGCTAAAATTCCCTCTGGCCTTAAATCCTGTGCTCTGTCTACTACATCCTTATCTACTACCTTTCCGCTCACCACACATTTCAACAGCACTGTGTTGCCACTTTCCAGGACTTTCACTTTCCTGATAACTGCAGCATCTAGCGCCCAATACGTAAGCCTGCCCTGTCCAGTACTGCCCACACATAGAATGCAGAGGTCAGCTCTCTCTGCAGAAGTCCACCTGCCTCTCATTCTTAAGCCTCAATTCATAGTCACTTTTGCCAACAATAGGGGTAAGATTTTGTCTTCCACTTACCTTATTCCTTGTATCCTAACTTTTCTGTCGGCTTAAAACCCAGATGGGGAGGAGGGTGTTATGGGTGGGGTGCAGTCTATGAGCTGACATCATCGTTTCAAAATATGTGCTCCTAAACATGGGTGGTTTTGACTTTGCCTATTGAGCAAGAAGGCTCTCTATGTAAATCAATACTGTAAGTACACATGGTAATTGTTTAACTGGCATGCACACATGCATGCATGCACACACACGTGCACAGAGAAGTTAGGTTAAGAACATATGTGTTAATTTGCCTCTGAGGAAAAATTTTAATTATAAGTGAACCTCTTTTATTCCTTAACTAGGCCCAGTAGGACTTCTCTTTGGCAGTACTGACCTTTTTTTTCCAGCAGTTGGTTAGAAATGTTCTTTGTAACTGAAAGCAATAAAACTATTTTAATTTTAAAAAGGAGAGGGAAAATCTATTAATCAGATTGAAATTCTTCCCCACAACAATGTCTCATTAATGTTTTATTTAGGCTTCTCTAACTTTTTCCCCTGGTTAATTACTATTGAGACACCCCCCTCACCTGGAAAACAGAAAGCAACAACACAGCTGCTGTGTCACCAGGACCAAGAAGCCTCACAACACACACGTAGCTCATGGTGGACAGAGACGAGCGAAGCCTGCTCGGTACCTCCAGCGTGCCCTCGAATACAAGGCCCTGGTCAGCAGCCAGCACATTTTCTTAGCAAGAGGAAAGCTATTTCACAGCATGTTCAATTAGTAGCTGGTTTTTAGCTCTTAAATAGTAAAAGTCAATAATCAGAGAAGTGAGATCGTGACTTTAAACTCACCCAAGGATGATCAGGTTAAGACTCGGTGGTTACCAATTACTGCAAAGAAGAAGAACAAGTTTATGATCAGATGATCCACAACATTAATTAATAGCTGCAAATGCGATAATCAAGGATTCACTTCAGTGCTTTATGACTCACATTTACATATTAATGATCATGTGGAGAATCAGAATAATTGTTGGGAGTGGAGACACTGTGCTGCGGGAGACACGGGGGATTACCTAACTTCTAGGTTTTCACAGACAGCAAATGGATCTTCAGGGACCATGACTGCACAGTCCACAGTTCATTTCAAGGTGCATCTTATGTGTCACAGCCCCAAACTCATATACCTGTGGGGTCAATTAGGTAACAAACATAAGTGACATGGGCTCCAGTTTACTAGTTCATGCTACTTGTCCTCTAATTTCTCTGCAGGGCTGGCTCGCCAGTTTGTGGAGTTAAGTGCAAAATGAAAAGGCAAGGTCCATTGTTTATCAAGCAGGAAAAAAGTGGTATTAAAGGTACTAAAACATAAAGGTTTTTCCTTTCTCCCCAGTCTTTCCATTTCTATTTCCAGTCCACCACTATCAACTTCCTCTACCTGTCAAGATGGTTTTTATTTGTTTTTTAATGTTGCATTTCCTCAGACACAAGGATACTCATGAGGTGAGTACAGATTCCGTGGTGTAAGACCTAAAATTAAGGTCCAATATTCTGTGTGCCTTGACGCCACAGGAGGGCCTTGAATGGCCTAACCTCTCTGCTCCTGCAGGTGAGGTCCCCTAGCCAAACAACCTTTCTTATCATGGGGGTCAGGCACTGCCTGCTTATTCCTGAGTAGCAGGTTTCAGTTCTCTGCCATCCACAGAATTATTCAAACAACCTAATCCCATCCTCCCAGGGGAACTGGAAATCACCTCTTCCTTTTGTTACTACAAAGCATGCCTCCCACAGCCCCTGCTTATTCACTCTGTTTGCAAGTGCAACTCTGTGTGACATGTGACTCCCTCCTCCCTAGAGGTCTGTTGTCAATCTCATCTGCCTAGTGTTGAGTGTCATGTGTCCAGCCATCCCCATAACCCCAGGGTGGGACTCTCTGCCTCATTCCCAGGGTGAAGAGTAAGCAACCAAAATACTCTAACACACCCCTCCCTGTGACTCCATGGACATGCATGTGCACATGCTGGCTCATGATTCCTCAACTTCCAGGACCCGCTGCCCTCAGGCCGCTGACCAGCACACTGTGCCCAAGCATGGTGAAGAAGCAGAGCCAACTGTCTTCTCTCACTATGAGCCCACCACCTCAATTCATGGCAGATGAACAAACCCCAGGGGTATTGAAATCTCTGGGCCAGGAAATGCTAGGTACCCAGATTGAGGGTAGATGAAAGCCTCACTCCTGTCAAGTTACACACCAAGAGCATCTTGGCATGGCCAGCCCGGGGTGGAGACAGCTGTGGCTATGCCCTGCTCCAAGATGCCATGGGACATACATGCCCAATCCTGTCACTTCCATAGACCCATGGACCTATGCCTAGGCCCCCACTGAGGGCAGAGGGTGGCAGTAGTCGTGAGGCAGGAGCAGGGCAGGGTCCATGGAGCCAATGATGTCAAGCCTGAGGAGTCTTGAGGATGACAGCTAGAACTTTCTGGAAGACTGAGATTGACCATCCCATGGCTGAATCTGCCCTCCTTTCTATTGTCACAGTCAATGCAAACTGTCTTCTTTTTGGGGCAGGGTTATCAAAACTCCTACATGTTTCTCACTATCTACAAAGGGACACATTTCCAGTCCCCAGGAAGCAGCATAGAACGCTGGGAAGACACAAGATTTGAAACAAAAACCAGCTATTAATCCTTACTGGCCACGTGACCTTGGAAAGTTACTTAACTTCTTGGCATGTGTGTCGCTTCATCTGTAAACTGAATCAGTGATATAACATTGCAGGGTGGCCACTGGAGCAAATGTAAAAGAACCTTGCTCTGTGTGGAGATTGGTTAACAGCAAGTAGAATATGTTGGAGTATCTGCCCACTCCTCCTTGCCCTTTCCTTACAACCTGGCCCCACCTCTGCCCTGGAGGTCATGGACTGAATTACTTATTATTAACTCTGGGTTTCACATCTACCCAATTTCCATATATAATAAGACTCAAATTGGAAAATATATATCTTTATAACCATATTGTGCCGGATTGACTGACTAATTTAAATTCTTTATGCATTAGCAGGGGAGGAGGGAAATTATGTGGTTTGGTGTTCCTTGACCATGAGCCAGACCTTGAGCCAGAACCTCCAATTTCTGTTGACAGACCTACTACATGCCAATATTTTCAAAACGTGCTCTCATTTTATACTCACAGCAACCCTGCAATGCTACTTTTATCAGCTGAAGAATAGAGAAGGTAAGTATCTCGCATCAAGAAAATGGAAGACTGGGGAGTCAAACCCAGATCCCATTGCCCTATGCACTTTCCTAGATAACGCTGTTCATTTGGCAATATGCTACATGAAAGTTCCTGATTTGAAACAGCATAGCAGGCCTCGAATGCATTCTGTCATACTAAATCAGGCCTAAGAAGGAGTTGTTTGGCAAATACAGAATCATTTTACATTTATTTAAGGAATTCACTCAGTATGTTTCTTTAAAAATAAATGTTGAGAGAATCTACTGGTACTATCAAACATAAAAATGTGAAGACAGTAAGACCTGCTGTGCTCTATTTTTTGAGAGACTCAGAAATGTAAATCTCATAGCAGATACAGTCTTTGTAGAATTCATTGCTTGGTTTTCTTTTCACTATGCATGTTAAAGTTAATTTCATATCCCAAAATGTCCTAGATCGGTGTTAAGGACAAGATTGTTTTTCAAAATTTAATTTGGTAGAAATAGAAATGTTAATAAATTTATGTAAATCTTGTTAAAGAGGGGAATACATTAGGACTATTGTGTTACAATACCCTTTGGTAGTTAGAATGTAAAAAAATGCCAACTGTATCATCAAAGTGATGATAAGATTCACTCACCTCTTCGTGTGTGTGATATGCTTGGGCAATGAGTTTAGAGAAGGCAAGAAGAGTAAGTAGGTACGTTGTCACCAGAATCTAGAGACCAGGCAACTTTTTCAGTCTATGGTTAACGTTAGGAGTGGTGCACCAGCAAGACAAAGAGGTGGTGAGGACAGCACCATACTGGGAAGTCGCAAGGGATGTCAGAGTCAAGGAAGATGCGTCAGAAGCCAGTAGCCAAGTTCCCTGGAGACAAAGCACAGGAGACAATCACTAGGTGAGCCAGCAAGTCTTCAGAATGACATCTTTCAACCAGACCACTGCTTATCTGTGGCATCTACAGGTGCTACCTCAAATAGGACACTCTAAAAGTTAGATTGTCTAGGTGTGCTCTCTGTGTGCTATGAGTGATGGTATCTCCAACTCTCTAACATCACTTTTCAATTTCTTTTGTTTACCAAGTTCTATTAAATTGACTTACCAAATATCTCTAGAATCCCTCCTTGTCCCTTCTTTCTTTCTCTCTCTCTCACCTTCCTTCCTTCCTTCCTTCCTTCCTTCCTTCCTTCCTTCCTTCCTTCCTTCCTTCCTTCCTTCCTTCCTTCCTTCCTTCCTTCCTTTCCTTCCTTCCTTCCTTCCTTCCTTCCTTCCTTCCTTCCTTCCTTCCTTCCTTCCTTCCTTCCTTCCTTCCTTCTTTCCTTCCTTATCTCTCTCTCTCTCTCTGTCTCTCTCTCTTGTAGTTCTTATCACAACTTACTCAAATCACAGTTTCTTTATGACCCAACTTTGTACTTTTGTTCCTATCTTACCTCCCCCACTACCTCCAACCCCAATCATATTATTTCTCTGCTTAGAGACTTGGAGCATACAATCTACAATTACTGGTGTTGACGTTGATGCTGATCCTGAAGCTGATGAAATGCTTTGTGCTTGATACGGACTGTCGCAGGCCCTGGGGATACAAAGAATAGGGCAGAGCTCTTTCCCCCAAAGAACTCACCATACTTTGGGGAATCAAGTCACCTTCATCTCCTACGATCCATCCCTAGTCACACCCTATTCCTACCATAGCCTACCAATCCATGCTCTTTAATATATTCTTGCCTCTATCTGTCACTCCTCTACCTGGAAAACTTCTATTCATCCTTCAATACTCAACTCATTTATTATCTTGCACATACAATTTCTCTCAATTCCCTAAACACAATTTGCCTTGTGTGTGTTTTCAGAGTGTTTTGCATTTCTCTTTGCACAGCACTGATCCCATTACTTATAAATATTTGCTTTAAAATCTTTCTCCTCTACTGGACTTCATCAGTTTTTCAAGTGCAAAAAATCATATTCTGTTCACATTTGCATTGCTCAAGAACTAACAGAGTGTTGAAATGTATGAGGCATAAAAAAACATGGTTTCAAAAAACAATTTGTTAATTAATGCATGAATTCAGACAAAGTTTGGGAAGTCAGATTGAAATTTTACCCAAAATAACCATGCAAGCATCTGTATTTCACTTAGTGTATGGAAGACTGAAGATGGAATGCCAGGGGAAACACCCAGAATTTTTGGCAGGTAAATGGGCGATTCTTAGTGTTAGGAATGTAACAATCATATTTTTAAATGATTTGAGAAAAATCTATCCACTGCATAAATAAATTATTTCCTTAAAAACATTCAAGTCATATTTCTAATTCTTATCAGTGAGCTCATCTATTCCTGTCTCCTTATTCTCTTCTTTGGCCTGGTGTTAAATAGATTTTATTAGATAATTTTCCTGTATCTAATTAAAGGCGCGTATCAGCGAGGTGGGAGATGAATCAAGCTCTCCTTCACCCCCCTACCCAAACTATCCTGCGAGTTTCCCCCCAGCAATAAGAGCTTGGATACCAGACACAGAGAGAAAGTCAATAACTGACAGCAAAGAAAGAATTTGAAGCATTGATCATCTCTTGTGCTTTGGGAATTGAGATAAAGCCACAGAATTTAGCACCTTTTTAACTCTGCTTGGCCTGGAAGGGAGAAATATTTTTAAATGATTTCAGATGAGAACTGTAGAAGAGATTTTGGGCAATTTACTTTAACTCAAGGTTCCTCATCACTATTCACATTTAAGACCCAATAATTTTCTGTTGGGAGGATGGGCAGGGCATTGTCTTGTGCACAGTAGGATGTTCAGTAGCATCCCTGGCCTTTACGTATCAGATTTCAGTAGCAAGCCCCAGTAGTGACAACCAATAATGTCTCCAGGTATTGTCAAATGTCTCCTGGGGTTGGGGGTGGGGAGTTAGGGCTAAATCGACTCCTGGTTGAGAGCCACTCATCTAACACACCACACACAAATAAAAATGCCTCTAACTTCATTATGGAAAGCTGGATTTTCAAATGTTTTAATAATGAAAAAAAATGTAGAATAGTGTGAAATTAAAATTTAGGCAGATGATATTCTTATTATCCTGAAGTGATCATCTCTAAACCCCATCGAAGGAACATGGAACAGAGTTTGACATAATTTAAGGTCTATTTTGGATGGGACCTGAAGGCAATTGACTGTGCGGTA
This sequence comes from Pteropus vampyrus, assembly GCF_000151845.1. Classification (NCBI taxonomy): domain Eukaryota; kingdom Metazoa; phylum Chordata; class Mammalia; order Chiroptera; family Pteropodidae; genus Pteropus; species Pteropus vampyrus. Next base: position 2,642,673 of record NW_011888815.1, on the reverse strand, counting down.
AACTTCTCCTTCCGTGATATTTCTGGAGGGTGTGCTGTGGCTTGCTCTGCGGCCAGATCAGAAGCATTTGAGCAGAGTCTTGATGGATGGAGAGGATCTTGCCATACAAGTGAGTTTACAGTACAGTGATCTCTGAGATGAAACAGTCTTACTTTCCTATAAAGGAAATCTATGGAAAAGGAGAGGCCAGAGACAGGGCTTGGTACGTGGGATGATCCAATTCAAATATTTTTGTAAATACCCTACAGATAATAATGAAAAGCATTGGAGAGTATAACTAGGAATGAGGATGATCCTATGTGTGTTAGAATGAGCACTCTGAAAGCAGAGGAGGGATTTGAAACAGAAGAATTTGGGGACAGAAAGACCAATTAGGATGGCCTGGTACCATAATTTAGGAAGAAATGAGCCTTAGGACATAAGCGGTAAACAACTGAGGGTGCTGGGAGTTGCATGAAGGAAAAGACAAGGGAGAAAAGTGAGTATTCCACAAGGGAATTGGATGCTAACTGGCTCAATGAGAAGTGCAGAAATAGCTCCCAATCTCACCTCATAGGTATATATGGGCATTATGAATTAAACATTAGCTTGCTTAAAATAAGGGCATGCCTACATTAATTCTATAATAAAAGACTTGATGCAACAACATTGGAGAAGAGCTATAGTACTTGGGAGCATCAGTACTCTGTCAGCACACATCCCTCAAGGAATGAATGCCAGGAGCTCATTGGTATCCCTGTCCATTGGCATCCTTGCCCACGCACCGCCTGCGCAGGTCAGCCCCAGGGATCTCCGAAGAATGGCCTGCTTTGCTCCATTTCTCTTGCCCAGCAGCAAAATGAATCACTCTTTTGGTGACATCAGCCCTACAAATCAATTTGATGAGTTAAAACAGGCCCTACTAGATCAAAACACAAGCCAAGGGTGTCAGGTCTTCTTTCCTCTGATTTGCATGGATTGAAAACTGCTCCAGGATTTCTGAAGAGAACAGCTCAGGGGCCCCCTGCTCAGTAGCACTCTGGGCTCGAATGAGGCCAGACCACCCTTGGGGACAGCCATGATGCTCTTGAAATGTCAGAGGCGGCACTGCAGAGCCTCCAGTCCTTCACTGTGGTCTGGGCAATGAGTATTGATTTCAGACAGTGTTTCATAGCACAACTGAAAGTGTGTGCCTTTGCAGCTTGTCCAGCACTCAGGCCCGTCTTTCACAACAGGCTTTGCACCCGCAGCCTCATGCCTGGTGCCTTTGAAAGCAGAGCCAGGCCCTCTGAGGCTTGTTTCCTCACTCCCTGAGATTCGATCAATGATACAGCCAGTCAACATTTTCATTCCTTTAACAAGCATACTCAAGAGTGCTCAGAGCAGGAGGAAAGAAAGGATGAACGGAGTGAAAAATGGAAGGCCTCCAGTCGTTGGTGTGGACAAGATTCAAGCAGAATAAAAATGTCAACAAGCTCTGATGTCTCTTCTCTGTCTTCAGTACTTTTTTGGGTATGTTATATTTTGGGGAAAGTCTGTGTTTATTCAACAGACATTTATTACACATTATGGTAGGCTTTGGGCTGGAGAAAAGAAAATGAATAAGGAAGTCCTTGCCTCAAAGAAATCTGCAGTCCAGAAAGAGAAAACAGATATAAATACAAATGCTAAGAGAAAGCAAAACAAATTGTTAAGGAGATAAGGAACAGGGGCTATTGTCTGAGCTGCACTGATGCTAGGGTGAGTAAGAATTTTCTACCAGTCCCAGGTAGATTATTAAAGGGAGCAAATATCAGGATCAAAAGAGACATTAATTGTTCTGTTGTCCGGTTGATGGTGAAATCCTAATATCCATAAACACTTGAATTTGAACTCTTCAGATAGATCAACTAGCTAAATATATTCTCTCCACATTTTAAATCCAAATGACATTTGAAAGGTTATGTTAACCTCAGAGTTTCCAATTTTAAAACCCTAACTTTCGAGTATAAGATACAGTTCTGCAAACCATCCTTTCATGAAAAGGTACAGAATGTGAGAACAAAGTAGCCTTTAAATAGGGATGTGGGCCCAGAGCCGTTAAAGTGTCTGACATTGAAAGTGACCTTGAGGTTTCTCTCTTCAATTTCAGAGAACCACAGGAAGAAAAAGCAAAATTAATGGTGGAAATAAAGTAAGATAGGTGTTTAAAATGGTCTAAATGCTATCTATTTTTAATGATCTCGGATGCTAGAAAGGAAGGAAAGTCAGAGTTAAAAATAACCAGTGAATCTATACTCAGTACCATATTTCACAAAGTTTCTAAACTTCCCTGTATCACCTTTCACAATATCTTAAGGGTATTAGTGTCTCCAGTGCTTAGGGATTAGACAGGGACAGGGAAAAGAAATGTATAGAGGAAGGCATATAATAAAAGACCACTAAATGTAAGCGAAATGAATAAATTAATAAAGCCAAAGGTCAACCGACATGTTTGAAGAAGAAAGTCAGACCATTTGTTCATGCATTTCATTCACTCAGTCACCAGAACTTTACTGAACCCCTAATATTTGCCAGGAGGTGAGCTGGGAAGGTATTCAAGAAGCTTGTCACTTAGGAGATGATGCTAGAAATGTCTATTGATTCAAAATTGTAGATAAACCATCTTATCTTTTTTTCATAAATTAAAAATAAATAATAGACATTCTACTTCTATTTCTGTCATTCATTCAGTCAATTAATTGCTTATCTAACCAAGATTGAAGCATTTAATCTTTACCAGGCATTTTCCTCTCTATACCTTCGGAGAATACCAAAATGAATAGAATACAACCCATGCCTTTAAAGAGATCCAGTCAAGAATCTCTAGTAATTCCAGTTCATTGTGATCAATGCAATAATTATTACATAAACAAAATGCTATAAAAGGTACCAGCAAGAGGTGGAATGGGTGGGGAGGGATTTTAAAACTTTTGAGAAAAAAAAAGGGAGGTGGCATTTGGTCTGGATCACCAAATATATGTAGGACTTTTCCAGGCAAAAAAAAAAAGGAGAGAAAGAGCATTCTTGACTGACAGGAAGACCTGCTAAGAGACAGAGGGACAAGAATGCATGGAGAATCTGGCCAGGGGTGCTGAAGGACAATGTGCTTTGGACAGATGACTTGACTGCACACCACAGAGTTAGGCACCAATAGCAAGATCTTGGCAGCTCTGCAAGTAGTTTAGACTTAAGTCAGCCTAGTCCACAACAGGGATGCTTTCAGACACCTACATCCATCCTTTATCAATCAAGGCTCATAACATTTGGCCCCTAAAGTTTGGACCAGGAGCAAATCTATCAGCAAACACAGAGCCACTTCACTTTGCTTAGAGAATTAAACACTACAGTTCTCTATGTTGGGCTGAATTGTGAGTGGACATTGAAATGTTTAGCCAATGGGGACACACAGGACACCACTAGAATGCCCTATTTAAGGTTTGTCATTCCTCCATGCAGTTAGTCAACAGCTTTACATCAGTTTGTGTGGGATGCCAAGAACCATGTTAGATCCTCAGAGTATAAATGGTGAAGAAAATAGGCATGTACGGGTTTGATAGAAGAGTTGGGGGAGTAGACAGTGTAAGTGCAGGGTGTCAGAGAAGCTCCATAGCAGAGACCTGTCCTGGGGAGGAGAGGTCTAATCTCTAGAAATGAGTTGCCTCGTGGTATTTCATTCGGCAAGCCCACTTGGAGGAGGTCCAAGCAAAGCTAATAGCCAACATTTCACCAAGCAGGTCTCATCACACAGAGTTGCTGCATGGGATCATACATGTGCTTTCTCATTGGAATGCACACTGATAGCAAGGGATGCAAATCCTCCTGCACATGACAGAATGAATTCCAGAGTCGCCATTTTCTCTGTCAGACTGGACAACGCTTGAATCTTGCCCGCAAAATTCTAACTAGAAAGGAAAACAAGTGTGTGTCATGCAAAAGCTGTGACTGACTCTATCACGTCTGTCAGTAGATGGGAAATTCAACTGCAACTCCTAGATATAATTACCTATCATGTCTTGAATACAAAATTACTGCTTTCACAGGGGAGATGCATTCCACACACAAATATTATAATAATGTGAAAGGATAGGACAATAGATTCATAAATGGAATGGATGAGTAGTAGAGATTTTCTTTCACTACTATTTTATTCTACGCCTTATGATGACACACACACTACAAACCTGTAATCATCTCTGGGATAGGGTTTACACACTGGATTTCTTTTCCTATATTCACAAGTTCTTCCCCGCCTTCACATATTACCCCTCACAGCTTCCTGGGAACCTAGAAAGAGCATTAGACCAGGAAACAAGAAAAGTGGAGTATTTCTTAGACTGTCACAAACTACTTTTTGCAGGCAAAGTTGTTGAAACCCTGCTCGATGTTCTCACCCTTAGCATGTGAACAGTGGTACTACTCCCACTGAACTCCCAGCCTGCTGGGAAAAGTGCTAGATTTAGAGTTAAGAGGTTAAGGTTTGCATTTGGTTTAACCACTGACTGGCAAATTACTTTGGGTAAATCACATAATCTCACTGAGACTTAGTTAATTCACCTGTCAAGGGGACCTAATTTTACCTGCTTCATAAATTTGTCCTAAATATAGTAAGCCAAAGTGTTTTATAAACCACAACTACTTATGGTAGCATAAGGTATTATTAATTAGAATCAAAGAAGATCACAAACAAGATCTTATAACTATAGTGTTTTGAGAAGCACACACAGTGCCTGTGACACTGAATTTCTAATGCAGCCCAACCATGCTGTGTGCATGTTCCGCAATTCACTTTAACTTCTAGGATATTAAGGACTATGTGCTTTTATCATCAGCTGGGGAAAAGACTGAAAAATGTGAAGCAGCAGGATGGCCAGCCAGCCCAGCTTGACTTGCACTGGGCATGTCCTAGGAAGATTAGATGACGCAAGGACTCAGCGACTGAGCAGCAATGCCCGGCGCTACTCCCGTACGGGGGCAGGCAGGATGGAAGAAGCAGCTCCATTCCAACTCAGGAATTCTAAGGTTTAATAGCAAAAGGATTTCATGTCATCTTCCCTCTGCTGTGGTCAAATCAGTCCAGCGCTCAGACCAAGACTTGCTCAACAAGAACCAGCAGGAATTTTTCTAGGCCAATGACACATGAGATTGAACTTCAGAGCAGTTTTTGAAGGAGTCTCAGTTTCCAAACCTAAGTTCATTCACTTCACTGCCTCCCTCAATCTGTCAGGCATTCTAGAAGCACTCAACCCTCTCCAGACTCCAGAATGACCCATTGATCCACTGCACAGTTGACCAAAAAGAGAAAGAACACGCTGTCCAAATATCCCCAAGTGTCCCCAGCATGCTGGACATCTCGACCAAGAGCAGTAGAAATAGCACTGGCATGTTTCCACTTTGGCCTTAGTCAGAGCGCTGCGTGTGGGGCTCCCACCACACCCCATGCCAAGCCAGAGCATGAAGATGAGGGTATGAATTTTGCAGCCTAAGTTCCCTGGGGTAACTTTCAGAGCTCTGCTATAGTCGTTATTTTTTTAAAGGTCAAGATTTACATGTTTATTTTGACTGGTGTTTCTTGGCCTAATCCAGATTGGAAAAAAAAAAAAAAAAAAAAAAGGAAGAGAAAAGAAAAAATTGACACGAATAGATTAATAGTTTGCAAGTGAAATTTACAGCTCAGTTTGGAAATTCTCCAATGAGAACCTTACTTTATTTCATTGACAAGGGCAAGAAAGAGTGACGTTTCTGCTCAAGCTGGGGCTCCCAGGGCGCCAAAAGCCAAGTCCCAAAGAAGAACATCTGGTTGGCGAACACAAAGGAACACAGCACCTGCAAATTCATGTGTTTACTCTGTGACCGGTTGTCTATTATCTGCAAAAAAAAAAAAAAAAATGTTTTGGGGCTGGAAAGGGGCTATTTAGGCCAAGAAAGCATGGAGTGATAATACAGGCTGTTTACCTTGGAATCCTCCCCATCCTAGCATGGGCAGACCCTGCTGAGTCAAGACAGCTTTGGAACATTTTTCTGCCTAGCGCCTCTTTGCTGAAACATCTACAAGTTTGGAGTTAGAGACCAGAAGAGGGACGTTGGGGGCAAAGAGTGTGGAGAATGACTGCTAAACTTCAGGATGCGGTTTTGATATTATTTATTCCTCTGTGATGATTTTCTGGCAGGCTAGTCATTTCTTAGCCTCTGGAAGGAGTTGTACATATCAAAAAACAACACCAAAACAGATTATTTTAACACCCACACTTATAGGAAAGTTTACCCCAGGGGCTCAGAGTGCTTCTAAAGAAACAAGAAGGCCTGCTGTGTGCAACTCTGCCCTTGGCAGCTGTGGTTGTCACAGCCCTGAAGACAATTTATTGTATCCTTCTTCAAAGCACTCTTGGTCTAGAATGAAGCATATCCCAAAGAGGCCTCACTGAAAGCAGCTAACAGTGCTTCTGGCAGAAGCTTCCACCCTAAGGCAAACCCCCTCACTGCCAGGGGCCCCTAAATCCAGCACCATCCCGTCAATACCGAGTCAAAACTGCATCAGGAGTCTGATGGGTACAGTGAACGGGTTGGGTTGGGGATAATTTGAAGCCTAAAATGAAGGTGTAGAAAGAAGTATGTGGAAAAACAATAGAACTCACATTTATCGGAGTCTCAGCTTAAGGCCAGTCTAGACAACTAGCACTCCACATGCCTTTTCTCATATAATTCTAACAACTCTATTCTCCTTATTTCATAAGCTGGGGAAGAGAGGCTTAGGGAGGTTAAGCAATTCTCCCAGGGTGGTTACTCAGCCAAATAGAAAGGCTGGGGTTTCAACCCAGGTCTAGCTGGCTTTTTTCCACTACATCCTTAAAATTTTATCCACAAGTGCATGAGATTGGTATCCAGAAATCCCCTCACACTGGTAGTTTGGTTATGAACTTGAAATGAATGGGGGTGGGGATGGGGGGAGGAGATGGGCTGAAGGGGGCAGGAAGAGAAAAGATTATTTAATTGGGCAAGGCTGAGACCCTGGGTTGTGGTCTTTGAAGAAGATGCCAACCCCAAATGCTGCTGCACCAGAACAATAACCTCTGACTGGGGGAGCCTTCAAGTCATGTGCAAAATGGCCTTTTAATTAGGGAGCAGTTCCCTGTTTTGTCTTCTCTGATGGGAAAACTGACTTGTACATAGTCCTTGAGCACAGTTCTGAGCTCAGGCTTCTTATGTGAGTTCTCAGTGAATGTGATTAGCATCCCATCTGCCACAACTACAGAGCTCCCAGCAACTTCACAACTTAAAAAAAATAAGTTTGAGTTTATGTTTGGCTGAACTCTTTTTCACTGTGTGGCCTTGGGCCAGTCAAGTGACCTGCTTGTGTCCTGATAAGTCAAACCAGCTGGCAAATTGAGTAAGAAACAGGGGCCTCACTGGAAAACAGATGCTACAGCTGAGCTAAACATTTTTTTTTTTTAGCAAATAAACTGGGGGTACAAGGGGAGGGAGGGAGTGGAGAGTTGTTTTGAATATTCAAGAGAAGTTCCAAGCTTAGAAACAGAGCGTGTTTATTAGAACCACTTTCCAGCATAGTCACCAGAAGTAGGTCTTCTATGGTCAACCTGGCTGCCCACTCCAGAGACATGGAGCAGAGCCCCTTGGCACTGTTAGGGCCCATAGGACCTCAGCATACCCTATGGGATCACAGGTGGCCTCCTTTAGACAATTTAACTCTTGAAGTGAAGGTCCTCAGGGATCACCTCATTGAAGCTGTCCTGGCGCCTATGGAAAATTGCAAGCCCTCTTCACCCCGGCACTCCCTATTCTCCTCCTCCCGTGTTTAATAGTGGCCAGCATCTGCATTGCTACCTAGCATCTAAGGTGGACTACTTGTTTACTAGAATGTAAGCTCCTCCAGGAGACCAAATTTAGTCTGTTTCATTCACTGTTGCGTTCCCAATGTCAGAGACGGTCCAATAACTGGTCTGTTTTCTCTGGCCTAAAAAGCTGGGGAGATTAAGTGTCACGGTTAAGATACACAGGGAAGTCACTAGTACGCTTGTTAAGCAATTGATCTGGTCAATTTTTAAGTACATTCCACCAGATGTTCTCTGTGTGGCACGGTGAGATTACAGGACAGATGCTTCTGACATCAGATTAACAGACTACGATGACGTGGAGGTCATATCACTCACATCCCAGTCACAGGGACCACACTCGACTTTTACAGCCTTGTTCCTGCTCCCTGCCTCCAAGCTCACTGTGCTCCAATCTGCTCCAACCTGCTTCCTGCGGGCTCTTTCTAAAATACAAACCTGACCCTGTGGTTCCCCCAACTGCTACTCATTGCCTGCATGATAATTTCCGAGCTGCACATGAGGCTCTTTTTGATCTCTGCCGAACCCATCTTTCCTGTTCCCGCTTTCTGCCCCTACCTTCATCATACTCTACCTGCTGGCCATACTCTCCCCGCCGCACCTCGCACTTTGCTGGACTTGCCATGCTCTCTATGTCTTCCCTGCCTGAAACTCCTTTCTCGACTGGCCAACAAATACTTGCTCCAACCCCAACTCTTCTCTGAATCTCTTCCTGTTTGTTGCTCCCCATCCCACAGAGATCCCTCTTGTATCCTGGGAGGACCCCTTGGTAACCGTGTTGCACTGAGTTATAATCACTAGAATACTACTCTTCCCCGCTAAGTGGTTAGGGTCTCAGGACAAGTATTTATCTCCATGCCTAGCCCAGGGCTGGGCATGTGTACAGGCTCTCTGCAACTACCAAATGAGTGAGAAATCAAGTCAGTTTCCTTTCTCAGGTTTAACAGTTCCCTGGTGTCCTCAACCTTTACAGATCATTTTAGTATATCAAACTGGTAGAGAAAAGCTGCTCTAAAACTAAAAAAATAACTCCTTCTGTCGGAGGTCCCATACAGTGTGACATTCGACAATTTTCTAATTCCCAGATAGAAAGAGAAGAGGAAAAGATAAAAGAGTAAAAGGTAAAAAGTAAAAGATAAACCAAGGCATAATTAAAAATTTTAAGAGTTTCTTTGAGCAAAAATCAGTTCCAATTGGGCAGCACCAAAACAGAAGTGGTTAAGAGCTCCGCCTGGACAGAAGCCAGGGAAAAGACTTACACAGAGAAGGTTCAGAAACAAAGATAGCAAATTATTTGATTAGCAATAGCATAAAGCCTAATTAGTTGTTTGTAAATGATTATTCTTAGCATTTTGATTTTGTAACCTTGAGTTCTACAGGCTTTGATTTTAGTTTGCTTGTGTAAGCCACCATGCATTAAAGCCACCTCAGTCTCCTTGTTTAATTAATTAAACAGAGGTCTGAATTTCTTTAGCTTAAAAGGCTAAATCAAGCAGGTGCTTACAACCAAGGTGTGTTGCTGGAAAGTGCAAATGTACAGGTAGGAGAGAATAGGGGTGGGGTGGGGGCAGAGGGTAGTGAAAGAGAGAGAAAGAAACACCAACCCAAGGAAATCAAAGGACTGCAGTGGGTGTGGATACGGCCCCTCCCAGCTTCACACCTCCTCAAAGTTCCCAAGGGATTTAGGGCCTCCTGGTAGTTTCTGAAGACTCTCCCAGAAGTCCTCAGAGGGGCAAAAGCCTGTCCGGGAGCAGGAGAAACCTGAGGGTAGTTGCACGCTTACATCCACCTGCATGGCGGACTCTCCATTGAAAACTGGCTCCTTTGGGCTCTCTTAAAGCACAAGCTGACGCTGAGCCAGGATTTCATGAATCTCACAAGTAGCTACAAGATCCTTCGAGACTCCATTTTCACCCCTGAAAGTATACCTATTGCAACACCTTTCTAAGGGCTGGTCTTTGTGTCAAGACAAATCGCTGCTGAGGGGAGAACACTTTCAAAAATCAACTGCATTTAAGATGGGAGGCAAGAACAATCTAAAAACAAATGAGTGAACTTTACTTTCCAAATGAGATATGCCAAAGAAACACTTGCTTTTCCTCCAGTCTTGGGGCTTACTCATTTCCTTCTCAGGCTCAGGGAAGAATCAGCAACAGAAACACAGACATTATTGTTCAAAGCCACATCCCTTTCCTTCTGAACTCACATTTGACAGGAGAAAAGGCAAGTTTCTGACTGAGGAGAGCTGACAATGGCTACATGTGGATTAAGAAGAACATTAGTTGACTCAGAGACTTGGGTTGGGGGCCTTTGTCTTGCTAGCTCCCCAAACCTTCCTCATTTTGCCCTCGCTGTTTTTTTCCCCCATTCAGCTGCCACTCAAATAACTAAAACAATATCTTTTCCTGCCTCTGTGAATCTGAGCTTTTCTCCTGTGCAGCTCAGGTCTAAGCTTGCTTCTTAAACAATGGGTCTAAGTGCCATGTGGGCAGGGACTGTGTGTTTTTTAGTCAACCATGCATTGCCCCCAGCACCCAGCCAGCACCTGGAACAGAGCAGGTACTTAGGAATGTTTGTTGAGGAATAAAAGCTGAGATGTATGGTTTTCTTTGTGATTTTTGATCCCTTTGATGCATTTTCAGGCCAAGCAAAGATAGTCCAATACCCCAGTGTATATTCTTCAAAATGCCTTTGCAACTGCAATTTCCCAATTGACTGTAAAAAGAAAGAATAAACTCCCGTGACCACTAAGGAAGAGAGAGAGAACTTGCTAACATGGTCCCAGGTTCTGCAAATCCACTTGTGGCGACGGAACAACTCACAAATGCCCATCCCAGGCAGCCTGATAGAGAGGGATTGCTGTTACCTTAGTCACTGTTTCTATTCAAGGGGGTAGTTTTGCTTAGGATGCTTTCGACTCATTGATCTTCCCTATGGATCATATCTCCTACTTGAAAAATAATCAGTTATTTCAAGCTCTTTTACCTCTTCATCTCTTTCTTTTTAAAGACCTTAATTTATACCAAAGTTATCAGTGTTTGCAAGTATTCTTTAGGTCCTATAATGGAAAATCTTTCACAGGTCTTTATATTAGTTTTCTTGGCTGCTGTAATAAAGTACCATGAACTGAATGGCTTAAATAACAGAAACTTATTCCCTCCCAGTTCTGGAGCTAGGAGTCTGAAACCGAGGTGCTGGCAGGGCTGGTTCCTTCTGAGGCCTCTCTCCTTGACTTGACGATGCCTCCTCTCGTGCCTCTTCACATCATCTTCTCTTCATGTGTCTGTCTCAGTGTCCAAATTTCCCCTTTCCATGAGGACGTTATTCACATTGTATTAGGACCCTCCCTAAGGATCTTAATTACCTCTGTACAAAGACCTAATCTACAAATAAAGTCACCTTCAAAGGTACTAAGGATGAAGATGCCTACATATTATGGGGGGTGAGGGGGACACAATTCAACCAATAACAGTCTTTCTGTACTATTGGAAGCACCCATACTGAGAGTTACATAAAGAAGCTGTCTGAAGAAAAGAAATCTCCATAATGCTGAAAATTAACTCATTGTAAAGATCAGTGACTCCTTTAGCTTCAAACTTAAATAAACAAACATACACACACACAAACAAACAAACCATATCCCCAAATGTCAAACTGCCCTCTAAAGCAACTCCATGCTGCCTGCCGAATTTCTCCACTCCTGATTAATCAATAACCCCTTCTCCTGACTTCTACATTACTGGGCCAAATTTCTCTAAGTCAGGCCTGTGAGCTCCAGGTAAACCCAAGGGCTTGACTATTATTAAGTAAACCCAACCAAAGAGGTGTACTTTCCCAACCAAGGTCAGTAAGTTAGGCATGAATAGCAGTATGCAGCCCAGGAAGTCAGAGAGAAAGCAGGCTCACCCTTTGAGCTCACACGGAGAGTAGCCAGCATATCACTTCTGGGCTGAGAGGCAAGAGCCAAGCTGAGGGGTTGAGCCAAGTTCAATGTCAAAGAAAGACACCAACAAATTACAGGCAGCATTCCAAGATCAGTTAAGCTTCAATTCTGCTAGGAGAGAAGATGGAAGAGGAGCCGTGGAGACATCCAGCTCCACTCTGCTAGACAGAGTTCTGCCAGCTCTGGCTACACTAAAAGGTCAGTAGAATGTGTCTTTTGGTGGGTACTGGAGGTCCTCTTAAAGGCCCTGCTATTTTGTCGTGAGTAGGATAGGCAAGACTCTCTGAGTTCCTAGAAAAAAAATGAAACAGATGCCTTCCTCTTAGACTTGAAAAACTAAAAACATTTTCCTAAGAATTAAAGATATTACAAATTTCTTGTTTTCTGTTGTTCTTTCTCCACAAGATCTTTTAAAGATATTTTTACAGATTGATCAAAATGGGGGGTGAATATAGGGCATGGGAAGTAGTTAGAAGCAAACTACGTTCATGGGCAGGCATGCTCATGCTAACCAATTTATATACTTTCCCATTTGTACTTTACAATTGTCAACCACAAAAACATGTGACAAAGGGGGAGGCTCAGATCATAAGAGTTTCATAGATACAATAATTCTTCATGGAGCCAGCACTGGGTGCCAGGCTCTGGAAAAACAAAAGCAGTGAAACAACATCCTGCCTTCTGGAGCTCCCAGTCTAGTGAGCCACACACGCAAGGAAGTAGAGAGTAACACCAGGATGGGACAAGGACCACTAAGATGCTCTGACTGCCCAGGTGCATTATTCTGGTCTATCCAGGAATACTGGGGTAGAGCATTAAGGTACCTAGGGATGAGGACACGTCATCTGGAAGACCCAGGAAAATGGCAAAAGTCATTCAGGAATTCAGTCTGCCCCCCAACCCAACTACTTTGTCAGATACAAACCCAAACTTCTCCTTGTTTCTTAAGAAATCATCCTATTCCTTCCTTTCCTGGTACAGCCCAAACAGGCTGGAATGCCAATCCATTGATACAAACATCCATCATCTTTCTTAATTTAATTGAGATATATATAAAAAATTGAGATATATATATGTAAATAAAACCAATCTCAAGTGTAAAGCTCAATAAATTTTTCATAAATATATGCTGAGTAAGCACTACCTAGATCATGACACAGGACATTCCCACATCCACAAGGTACCCTGGTGCCTGTCCCATGACTACCCACTCCTCAGAAATAACCTCCATTCTTATTCCCATCAACACTGATTAGTGCTGCCCGTTCTTGAACTTCACATAAATGAATCACACAGAATACAGTCACTTGTGTCTTGCTTCTTTTGCTCATTTTCATGTCTGTGAGATTCACCTACGTTTCTGCATACAACAATAGCTTGTTGTTTTTATCTTTGTGATGGATTCCATTGTATGCATATATCACAGGGTTTTTTTTGTCCACTGTACCGTTGATGGATATTTGGGTTATTTTCAGTTGGAGATATCATGCCTAATGTCTATTTGAACACTTCAGCCTGCTACATATGCATTCATTTCTCTTAGGTATACGTGAGAGTAGAATTATCAGTCAAAGGATACGAGCATATGTAGTTTCAGTAGATACCACATAACAGTTTTAGAAAGCAATAGTACCCACTGACCCTTGCATTAGCAGTTATCTGAGAGTCCCAATTTGGGCTATAATTCTGAATGCAAGTTCCTCTCAGCATCTCAGCGTATACCCGGGGGTCCATCCTAGAAGACAGAAACTTGCAAAATGTCAAATAGACTTACAGTGTAGCTATCTTCTGACTCATGTGCCAATCCCTCCTGCAAGAAGACTAGGTGCTAATAGGAAGGAGAACTAAGAAAGCTAAGAAAACAACCAATCAATGGACATAAAGTTGGACTCTGCCAGCTGGCCAGCCTGTTGGACCTGGGCTAACAGCATGTATTATGATGGTTCCTCAGCTAACGGGCTTAAGAACAAGAAGGAGTGACCTGAGATCAACCGGGTGCTGTACACGAATACTGGTGGCTTTAGATACCTTCTCCTGGAGAAGTTCTACAGAGACAAAAATTACTCAGAAGTCCTTCTACTTCATCAGGGCTCAAGCATTGAACAGCAGGTCACAGCTCCATGAGGAAAGTGCCAAGAAAATAGTAACAGTGAACTTGAATCTCTCTGGCAACCAGCACACACTAAAGCAAGGTATGCCTTTCGTATTTATTATGATATAAAAGATGAAAAGCAAGACTGAACCGGCTAATCTAAATATTCTTGCTGAGCCCTCAAAGACTGTTCAGAAGACATTTGAAGACATTACAAATGACTATTCTAACAAAATTCTAAATTTTCCTAAAATAACAGGGCAGCAGGAGAACATATTTAACAATGCATCCTTTAACAGTATAAAGGTTAGTTACAGATAGAAAATACTGACGACGGTCTAAAACTTTTCACATATATTAGCCTTTTCTTTTTAAAATGGCACTTTGAATTGATCAGGGCTAGTATTATCATCATCAAGCTTTCTTCATTCACCAAAGGGGCTGTTTCTTGATCTAAATAATTCCTAAAATAGAATGTGTAGATTTCATAAAATTGATATGTCTCCATTATTAAGAAAATGCTAGATGCTAATTTTTTTAAATTTATTTTTAAAATCAGAATGGGAGATGGAATTAAAGGAATATGAGCATTTAGGTAAACACAGGTGTTCTTGCATACAGGAAATAATAACAACACTTGGAAATTTCACAAGGTGTTCTTCTTTGGCTGGACCAATATCCTCGAGTAAAAGTCTAAGAGATATTCTTCTGAACTTTTAGAGAGGTGGTAAAATTCCATACTGCTGTGAGAACTTCTAGGTGCCTTGAACAGAGACATTTACTTTGACAAGAGCAGTTTTCCAAAAGAATTCATTTTTCCAAAAAGTCTGGTTTTCAAAAATTTGCATTTCTATTTTGGGAGTAGGAAAGGTGTTTTTATCAAAACTTTCAAGTCTTTCAATGTAAGTTCGAGTTCAGGTGAAGAATCAGTGTAAGGGAGCAGGAAGGTTTCTGCTTTCTCTAGAAAGAATCACAGCCAGGCAATAGGTGAATCTTCAATAAGATATGTGCGGGACCTCTGAGCTGGCCTAAAAGTCTGTCTAGCTTCACTTACACTATGGAAATATCTATAGCTTCAGGCTCTATTGCTGTCCTTTCACTATAATTATTTACTGCTGCAAAGTCAACAAAGCTTATGTCACCAGGAGCCCAATTCAATCATGGAATACAAATAAGCAGCCTTCATACCTCAGGGCCAAAGCTCCCATTCCCATTTACAGAGGTGCAAAGTCACAGACAGTCTGAAGTTCTGATACTCGGCTTTGATTTATGTCTCATGGTTCAGGAAAATGGACTAACCTAAGAATCCTTGTTTCACTCAGTTGATCACCAATGGCAAATGTATCTGGAAGAAATGGCAGTCATAATGGCCACCCTCACATATTAAAGGGAAAAAAGTCCTTCTTTCTCCATATAAGACAACCCATGACCATTCCAGCTATCATTTCTTCATTATTGCCTGTGTCTAAAAGTAACCTTACAGCTAAACAAAACCAGCAGGGCAATTACATTTCAAACTTCTCTTGGAATCTGGACTCCATGGTAACCCAACACCTCCTGCCACTGACCTCCTGGGAAGGAAATTGGTGTCCTCTGCCAATGGAGGAAGTGAATTATCCCCAGAAGCCCTAGGTCACAAGCTGACATTCCATTCTAATTGTGAGCAAAATGGTTCCCTGTTTCATTATTTTACTATTAACACCAGTAAGCAGTGAGTTCCTTGACCCAAAAGTGAAGTCATCAGAATTGTCTCTTTAAAAGGAAAAGATTATTAAAAATATGTTTAAATCATGGTCAGTAAGGGGGATGCCTGGTTTATAGCTGACTGCCTACAACTCTCTTCCAGCATGTGGCCTAACTTCCTTAAAGATTTCATCAAGATGTTTGCCAAAATATGCTCCATGTTTTTAAAACATATATCCTAGATTTTTTTTTTAATTCTTCATTTCCCCAGTCTGAGAAAAATGGAATTAAAGAAATTGTCCCTTTAAGCCATGAACACTGGCACGGCTGCAGAGGATTGGCTTTTATTCCTGTATCTGACAACTTTTTGAGTGTCGGGCAAGTTACTCTCTCCCTATGTTTGTACTCAGATCACAAAAAAGATGTAGAAAAATCATCCCAAGCATCCATAAAAAGGAGGTATTTGTAGTGATTTCTTTTTAGAATAAGAGAATTAAGTCACACTGCAAATTCTGGGTAGTAGGTTTCTTTTTAGAATGATAAAAATGTTCCATAATTGTGTGTTCATAATTCTGTGAATGTGCTAAAACCACATTGTGTGAATTGTACATTTAAATAAATGACTTGTATGACATGTGAATTACACCTCAGTAAAGCTGTTAGGTTTACAAAAAGAGTTAAGTCATAATGATAGTTTTTCATATGATTATTTTTAAGAATTAAGCAATATAAACAACTGCTTTCATAATGTTAATAAGAAAACCACAGACATCACTTGCTCTAAAGCCCAGGGTGCCAGACCTAGATTTAATACCTGACCTAATTACTCTTTCAACCTCTCCCAGAAACATAATCTTAATCAACCAGCCTGGAATTTTCTGTTCAACATCAATGGAGTGGAGGGGGTGGGGTGGGGTGGGAGTGACTGTCCCTTTAAGACACAGCTGCTCAAAACACAGACACTGATGTATATGCTGTTATATATACTACTCATTTTTAAAGATGCTACTAACTCTTCAAAAGCAAGGTGATCGTCAAACTGTTTTCCTGGTCGTTTTGGACTTTATACTGATGCAACCATATTCTGTTATCCAGCACTTTTTTGACAAATGCTGTGGATATGTAAGAAGGCCATTTATTTGCTTTGTAATCTTGGATACTTAGTCTCGCTGTACCTCAGTTTCTTCGTATGTAAAATGCCAATAACTATACTTTTCTCAGAGTGGTTGTGAGAATTGAAAAAAATAAAAAACATGCAAAGCATCTGATATGGGGCCTGACAGACAAGGGCTTTACAGGAGCAGCATATTAATTAATTTAATTAATTCTTAATATTATTAAGAATGTTAAGAGGACCATAAACTACAGGTGATCTGAGCAGTTAGTTTGATGAGTAAGCCGCATACTAGGGAATCAGAGCAGGTTGTTCATGACAGGCCCAACCAAGGTAGGTTCACTGTATAGACAGATACCTCGACCCTTATCACCATGCCTTTTCCAGGAAAAAATTATTATTCTGCTGACTTGCACCTAGAGCTAATTTGTCACTGCCGGGAAATGATTGCATAGACCCAAAGCTTGTGTCCATTTGCATCTGCCTTAATAGGATTTTATTTTTTTTTAATTCTCAAATTATGGCTGTTTATTTTGATTCTATCTAAAATCAATCTCAGAACTTAGGAGGGTGGGATTCCAGCTCTTCTAATGCCAGAAGCATGATCGATTAGGCACTCGATACACTTAAGGAAGTAATTGACTGAGGGTGTTCGCTGGGCTTACAGGCCACCTAGGCTAATATTTTTAAGCACCAATTTGCATTTAATTACACCTTAAATCATTTCACTCCAAAGGTGGTGTGTGCTAATAATAGGATATTTAGCCAACTAATCTTTCAGGGCAAAGAACCTTTTCAGTTTTTAATTAAAGACATAAAAAAGGTGAAAGTGTGTGAAACTGGCTAAAACAGGGAGTGTATATTTTCAAGGAATCAGCAAATGCTCTCTTTTACTCAGGAAATCACACATGTCTTGGCTAGACACTCGCCCAATCACTTAACAAGTGCAATCTCACTTAATTCTGTCACGCCTCCTAAGAGCTAGGTGGTGCTTTCCCATTTTACAGATGAGAGCACTGACTCTCAAAGAGGTTAACTTAGACAAAAGCCACACACCCCTCCAAGTGGCAGAGTCAAAGTTTTATCCAAGCAAGTTTGTAGCTACAAAGCTCTCATTTTTTCTGGCAAGCTACGCTGTGATCCTTCTGCCCAGCCACAAGCTTTGAAGCCACATCATACAGGTCCCATTCTCCTCCCTCACTACCATCAAGTCATACCACCTCCCCACACTGGGCCTCTGGCAACACTGAGCTCCCGACACACACACACACACCCCTAATGCCTTTTCAGATCCAACTGCCTTAAAGCAATCGAAGAGTTGTGGAGACAAAACAATGGTTTGCAATTCATTTTGAAACTCACTTTCCTTAATCCTTTTATTAACCAAGATGGATCAATAATTTAATACAATTCATGATGTAGTTTTCAGAAGACATAATTCTTTCTTAGCATTCACCATCTAGCAAAAGCACCAGTTATCTGTTAATCAATTTGCCTTGATAAGGGACCTTATTTCTCTCACCACTGTGGTCTCAGGTGGAGTATGCTTCCTGGAGGTTGATGGAAGAAACACATTATCCCCCATATGAGGTGTTAAGTGACCAGGTGCTTATGATCTGAGATAAAGTAAGATACTGTGGCAATACATACATGTAATGGGTGGAGATACAGGAACCGCATTCTAAGACGTGATTCCTTCTTCTCATCACATAGATCGATTTGCTTGGCACCTCTGTGTCCTAAAGGTTGGCAGCTGCATTCTGAGGGAAAGAATACAATTTTTGTCATCAGCACACACACGCTTGTGTCCCTGCTCTGCCACTCCCCAGCTCAGTGATAACATCCATGTCTCTTCAGTACACTGAGTTTTAATTAGTTCTCACTTGCAAATGATAATACTAATTTCCATTTCTGGGTCGACTCATATGTACTCAGCTACACTCAATATATATTCTGTCTAATCCTTACAAAACTCTCAGGTGTTATTTTACCCCATTTTAAAGATTAAGAAACTGAGTCTTTAAGAGATGAAGTAACTTTCCAAGGGTCCCATATTTAAAAGCTCAATGAGCCACATTTCAAGTTAGGGTCAGCTTCCCTCCAAAATCCAACCTCTTTCTACTCAAATTCACAATCTCCCTTACAAAGCCCCTGTGGGGACCTATTCATGGAGACACATACACAGGGTAGAGGGGGAAAGAATTGGGAGCCAGAGAAGGCCTCCATGGTCCTCTGGGGACAGACCCTGTGAAATTGATCCCCAGGTGTGGGCCTGGCCTGCAAGCGGCCCCCACCTGTGCGTGGCCCACCATTCAGCAGACAGCCTAAACAGGCAGTGTCAGAGCTCCCATCATATATATTCTCAGGCATTTCAATGGTATTCTTCTGCAAGGGACACAAACGCCCTTCCTCAAATGTGCCCAGGCTAGACAGACGGTCCCAGGACATAGTGTAAGCAAGGCAGCAGTCAGTATGTCTAAAGTGCCAGCTTGTGCTGTAGCAGCCTTGCCAGACCGATAAACTGCTCTGCCTGTCGTTCCTCTTAATTTAGAATTCATTACGTCTCTCTTTCCATGAAAGATAAACCAATAGCTGCCCTTGACAGCTGTTTTCTCTGGGGTCATTCCTTCTATCCGCTCAGCTACTCTTTCTTTGGGGATTTGAGCAATGTAATGTTAGTGCTATCAATTTCATTCAATCCTTCCAGTGTATTCTACAGGGACTGGGGAGGCAGCCAAGCCAAATGCCCTTAACTGTTTGTGTGCTGTGCAAGCCAGAGGGTGGGAAAGAAGGACAGAGAGAGCAAAGTTCTAAAAAAACATTCCAGTATCAAATCTATGGGAAGTGGACAAGAATGAGGATGGCAGCAACTTGGAGGGTTCAGATCAACTTCATTGCTGGGCCCAGCGGACAGTACACGAGCTACAGGCCTCAAAAGTAACACCTGGCTATGGAAACAGAAAGAGCAGATACACCTAGCAAATTATTTGCCAGTCAGAGAAGGAGTCCATCCTTTGCAGCTTTACAGAGCTCAATCCGGCAATTTTATTGTGGATAAGTTTCAGAGGAAATCCGGACCCATGTGAATGATGGGATATTGGGTTGGTGGTGGGGAAAGTGAACTTGGTTTTTCTGAGAATTGAGTGACGGGGTCAGCATTTGACAAGAATTATCTCACAGCAACCCTGAAAGACAGATAAAGTGATCACCACTTTTCAAGCGAGTAAACTGGAGCTCTTGGGGTTTCAGTAACTTGCCAAACACCATGCATCTCAGAAGTAAAGAAGCTAGGCTCAAGTTATAGGCGAGACTAGTAGTTCTCAGCCTGGGGCAGGGGGTGAACGGGGAGGTTGTCCCCCAGGGGATTTTGGCAATGTCTGGGGAATTTATTGGTTGTCACAACTGGGGTGCTACCAATAGTATGTACTGGGTAGAGGTTAGGGATGCTGTTAAACATCCTACAATGCACAGGACAGTCCCCACAACGAAGAATTACCCAGCCCCATGTGTTAATAGTGCCCTGGTTGAGAAACCCGGGTGAGTCTGACTCAGATCCCATGTGGCTGTGAAGGCTGGGGAGATAAGTGAGGGGACAATAAGAATTGCTCAGAACAACTATTAAAATTGCATCTGATTTTTATAATTTTCAGTTCTAATTAGGGCCTTGGTGCCTCCCAAATTTAATGGGACACATGGAGAAGAGTGATTTTTGTGCACAATTATAATGGTTTGTCTAGTAGGAACCACATGGCCAAATCCCCAGGCATACACAGCCTTGAGATTTCATCCCCAAGTTCTTTCTGTGCCTGAATTGAATTAAACATGTAGGAAGCATTTTTTTTTAATGGTGACCAAAAACGAAAAGCTCATGTAAGAAAAAAGAAACACAGTTCAGGTGTGGTGAGGCAGAATTCATCCGTAATTTGAGTCAGCCAGGCGGTGACCCAGGCTCTTGTCCCCCGACAGAGCATGCATCCCCCACGCAGGTGATGGAGCCACCAGAGGCCTTTCTTCTATCCAGGAAGGAAATAGCTAACTTAGAGACCAAAAAGAAAAATCACCTGGAAACAGATTATGGTTAGAGATAAGAACGTCTCACAGACACATCTGGAAATAGGAGGGTCTGTCTAGTGGGGCCAACTGCAAAACCTATTACTTAAATATGAATGTGATCTAGTCATTTCGCTGCCTCACACCCCACCGAGCACTTATTAAAGTCCAAATCCCACCCCTAGCAAGTGGAGACCTCCTGACCTGGCTCTAGACAGCACCCCCCAGATCCCCATCCTCATGCAGACCCCAAACCCCGCTCCAGGCCTTTGGCCATGCCGCACCTTCTCTCAGAAAGGTTCCCTGAGGCAGCCTTGACCCATCTTAACCTGTATAGAACTCAGTTTCCTTATCTGCAAAATGGGAAGATGAAAGAACAATGCTTATCTGGTAGGACTATCACTGAGATGAAGGTAATAATGCACGTGAAGCACTTAATGAGCACCAGGCCTAGAGAGAACACTCCATTAAAAAAAGAAAGAAATCCTTTTTGGGGAAAGATGACCCTGGGGCCAGTATGAGGCATTTGGCTTTAATTCCATATAAATGAACAGAGAACTAAACTGATTCATCCAGATTCTCTAGCCCCAGTTCCTCTGCCACCAAGGGAAGAAGGGTTTGAAATGGGGTTTGGCCAGAGTTTGGCTGTAAGATGCCCTCAGGAACCAACTGCTGATTGAAGGGAAAAGAAGTCCCCACACATTTTCTAGCAAATGCAAGCCAAATAGTAGCAGCAATTGATGGGCAGCGTGCCACAAAAATTGCCATGATCTGTCCTGGAAGACAAAGAACTTTACGTTTTCAAAAGAGGTTGCTCTTTTCTCAGGAACTACCAATTTCCTGATCTCCTTCTCTGTTTAGGGAATGATGTGAGGCAAAACTACAAAATGCTTTTGCCGGTGTCACACATCCCCTGCACTTCTCCCTCCCTCCCTCTCCCTTCCCTCCCAGCCAGTCCCCTTCCCTCTAGCTGGGGGCCGCCTTCTCTGGTATCCACTGCTGGCTTCTCATTAGTGCTCCAGGGAGGCAGGGAGATGTAACCAGAACGGGTGGGCGATGGTATCAGCTGCCCCAAGTGACTGACACTTTGACTAAAAGCCTCCTCCTGCTCCTGCACTGTGATTGAGTTTCCCTCTCTCACCCAGATGCCCCTCCCTCTTAGAGGCAGTGTCAGTGCCAAAGGGCCTGGAGCTCACTGCCCAGCCTGCAGCACCTGCCAGCACAAACCAGCCTGCATGTCTGGATTCAAAAATCTCTCCCAGTTGGGCAGACAGCTCTATTAGCTCTCACTGGCTGGGGGCGGGAACCAGAGGGACCTGTGGACAATTCCATTTCCTTAGTCCCTGGGATACTGGGGTAACACTGACACCTCCCCCGTGGTAGACATCTGGGCAGTGTTAAAGGACATCCTCACACTAGGACCTGAAGGAAGCAGGGGGCCGAGCAAACACAGAGCAGAGGGAAATCAGTATCAGAGGAGTCGGGACCCTGCACGTCGTAGTCTCAGGTGTACCTAAAAAGCCCCATAATGCTGGTGACTGACAGGCAGAGAAACCCGAGGAGGTAGAGGGGAAGAAAGGTTTGTGCTGGACAGAGCAAAGCCTCTGCTTGCAACCTTTACACAAAAGTCAAAAGAAGCTGCAACTTCCGGTGCAATGTTTGCTTCTTATCATTCCCCTCTAGTTTCCTTATGCTAAACAACTTGTCAGCCAATGCAGTCACTTAAAAAAGGATGGCTTAGCAGAGCTGAATCACTGCTATGATGACCCTGCTTTATTAGCCAAAGCAGCTAGCTCAGCTACAATCCAAACAAATTTCAGCAGACAGCTTGGCCATTTCGTATACCCACGTGTCTTCATTTTATTTCCAAACACTAATATCTCCAAGGAGAAAAGGAGGACCAACATTTGTTGGGATCCTACTGTGTGCCTGGTGCTTCCATACATTACCTCGTGGAATCCATACATTGCCTACGGGGCAGTTGCTCTCTTGCCATTAGTTCAAAATATCAAGGCAGAAAGCTGGGGACTGCCTGGCAATCCCTCTTCCTCACCACTGCAGTTGGCAGTCACCAAGCACTGTCAATTTTACCTCCAAATAGTTTTCAATTTGATTCCACCCTTGCTCATCCACCCAACTTCTACTGACATTTCAAAACACAGCATAATTACTGCCTCCTCCCAGGGGTTTGGGTAGAGTCAAACTCTCCCTCCCCTATTCTCCAGCCCCTTGATCATGTTTCCTTTTATTCTTTGTCATGTGCTATAATTTTTTAAGTACCTATCTCCCCTAATTGGCTGTCGACAGCTTGTAGGCCCAGCCTGTGTCTTACGTCCCAGAGTCCAGCCATCTCTGTCCAGCACAGGCGGAATAAGTGAAGAAACTATGATTCAGAGGAAACAATCATGGACACAGTCCAGGGGCCTGGACTCACCCAGGCCGACAGCTGTTAAACCTCTGTGTTCCTGTACAGTCGTCAGCCTAGCGTCATTCCAAACCTACTGGAGGGAGTTTGAGATTCTGTCGTTCATGTAATTCAGAAAAGTCCCCAAGGCAGTAAATGACATCCTCAAGCACATCCTCCCCTAGGAAAAATATAATGGATGGATGGCTAAATTGTATTCTACAATTGGTTCTGAAGTTCAATGATATTATCTATTAGGAAAGTTTTCATAGATTATTCTAGAAAGGTCATCATCTTTGTTTCTGAGTTTCAAATGGCCTGTTCATAGAATTGTGGATCCCAGTTTCAGATCAAAGTGCTTGTTATACACTAGTTTATCTACTCTTCATAACAATCCTATGAAATGAAAGGAGAGACGGACATGTTACATAGTCCCTTTGAGAGTGATGTGTAATGCTACAACTGAGGCATGGATCACTTAAGAAAGTAGTAACTAGACCTGTTCTGAGAAACCTCAGGCTCTCGATACAAAGGCATCACATGTTCCCTCGGAAGCCTCCTTATCACAGCACCAGAGTCTACCCTATTACATCCTTCCTGTGGCCCTCACAGGCTCCCATTTTCACATACCATTTCCCCTTACCTTCATGTTTATATAACCAGCAGGCAACTCTTCCTCTCAAATACCTGCATTCTGCATGCAAGGGACTTGTGGGCATTTTATGAGCTTCTCCTAGTGGAAAGGGATGTCTAGTTTCATCATCAAATAACCTTCCTGAATCACCAGATAAGTGGCCTCTCCCACATGACCACATCTCGTCCAATGCCAAGTTGTCCGAATGGCTGCCTGGGCTTCCAGGGATCTGTGTCCTCACTTGTCATAGGACATAGTTTTGTAGACCCCAAGATGAACAGAAGTATGTCTACAGCAGAGACTCTGCCACTCAGGGTATGAGAATTCACCCACAGAGATAAGAAGGACTTCAGTTTTATTTTTAAGCTTCTCCAGTCCCTATATTTTTCAATAGAATGGTTTTTAAAGACCCTGAGAGTTCCAACCCTAGCCCAACATATCTCTGGCCATGAAGAGAAGACACTGTTGTCCTTTACAATAAGGCACGTTTCTTCGATATTACCCATAGACCGATGTAGGTGACTTAGAAGATATAAGTGTGCTGTAGGGATGACTAGACCTCAGATTAGTCTGTGAAAATGGGATATTGGGTGGAATGACTTCTCTGGTCCTTTCCCAATATAAGATCCCACATTCTGATCACAAATGCTTTAATTTTCCTTTTGTTTCTTTAGTTGGACAATGAGACACAATGAGCATTGGCATGGAGCTGAAAGACAAGGACAGGTGGACATTTAAAGGAGAGGCTGTGGGTTCTAGAGTTTCCTACAAAGTCTTTTGGGGTTAGAAGTTCTGTATCATGTTGTTCACCTATCTCCATTCAAATTTGAAGATTTGACTGGAAATTCTGAAGAGATATCTGGTCTTGAGACTTCCTTTCACTTCTGTGTAGAGAGTCCTTGGGGCCAGAAGAAAGTGAGCAAAATCATGGAACAGCAGCGGAATCTCTTCCCCAACTGTGCTTATCAGAGGCCTCTTCCCTTCCATAAACAGCACCAGATGGAGTTTAATTGAGATCTTAAAAAGTAAATAATGTAAAACTCAAGTTAGCGTTTTTTCCTATAACCTAGTGGACGAGAAGCTGTGAGTAAAATAAAGGACACTAAACAAGACTGCTTTGCCTAAGACTGACCGTAGCTGAGGGTGTCCTGGCTGAGTGGACCTGAAGCTCTTCAGTTAAGGCCTACTTTACACTGCGGCTCTCTCTAAGGCCCTGGAACAGAGTGGCCTCCACAGGCTATCAAAGTCTCCTTATCAGAATACACATTTGTAAACATATTTTTCCAGAGCAAAAACATTTCTTAACTAGCCTAGGTTTCCTTTATAGCCTATGGCCAGAGACCCAGGAGACTCATGGCTATTTTCCCAGTGTGAGCACACACCTGGTAACTCAGGAATCCATCTAGAGGCTGGGGTAAGTTCTGTTATCCCAGTTGTTTCATCCCAAATCATACAACGTTCAACTTTCAAGCAAACAAATCCCTTATACATAAACCCTTTGTTTAAAAGTCAACAACCATTCGACATTATAGAAGTAGAATAGCCACAGCAGTCTCAATGCACAGGTTGCTATTTCTTAGGATCACCAATATGAGTCATATTTCTGTAACTATAAAGGCCACTCCATTGAAGGGACCAACTCGTCGTACTGGAGCTGTAATGCCCTCTGTGAGCAAGCTGGGTGCCAGGTTCTCTGTCAACTGAAAAGCCATGAAGAAACAATGAAGTCCCTCTCACCTTCACCCTCTCTAGCTTCTCCCCTGAAGAAGCACTAACAAATTACGGTTCAAAAAAATGATTTGATGAGGTACCCTAGACCTTCTGTTTAAAATGGCAAGGGCACGCTCTCATTCTCCTATCCAATTCCCAAAAAGGTAAAGTTGAACAAGCAGACACACACAATGACTGAAAAGCAATCTCTTGGTAAATTGAGTGGCATTTAGAAAGTTCTGCCAACTTTACTTAGTAAAAACAACCAAAACGGTTGCATTTTTCAACCATATGGAATTGTGTTCCTTTCCCTTCTTTAAAGAAGGTGGGAACAGACTTTATCCCTCGCCCCACTCAGGGCCGCCCAGTCAAAGAGTTGGGATCCATCCAAACTGAACGTAAGCTGGCTATGTCCCTCTTGCATAACTGATGCCCTTGGAGTGACCACAATGGTCCTCTAACCCCATCACCCGTTTATCTTGCTACCTCCACCAGAGTCCTGAAACTCCCAATAAACAATACCCCAGGGAGGGCAACATCATATTAGATTCTCTACCAGTATAATTCTATGGGAAAGTCAGAAACACAAAAAAACTCAGATAGCTACTTATGATGAAGACTAGATTTCATTTATCGAATCAGAGCCGCAGAAATACAGGTCTGAGAGGACATCTTACAGCAGTGTCAACCTGCCACAAACTAGGAAGTGAGCTATCTGACTTGACCTAATTTCAGCTATAGAAGTGACTGAGGAAAATCTACACAGTCTGCATCGAGGAGAAGGAACAAGAGCTGGAAAAAAAATGGCAGATCCTGAGACTAAGCACACTTTGGGGGGTAGGGAGCAGGAGGAGGGAGAATACACATACAGACACATGCACACACGCACGTGCCCATGAGCAAACACAGACACAAATGTTGGGTTTATGTAAATGGTCTCTTCTCCCACCCCCTCCCTTTAGTGGGTCCCTCTCTCACCTTCTCACCTGAAGGCCACCTGAGAGCCCCTTTGTAGAATGCTTGCTTCAGTGCTTCAGTCTTTTAAGATGAATGTGTAGCTGAGAAAATGTCCTTATCAAGATGTGACCTTACTATGTCCTGCTCTAGGCAACTTCACCAATGGACTGATGTTTCTTCCTAAACGTTCTCAAAATCACCAATATATTAACACTCACACAGAGAATATGGTCCAGAAGCTGTGGGCACTGGTTGGGTGGTCACCAAAGTTCACAGTGACCCTATGACATAAACAGTAGCATGACATGGTCCATGAGTTTCAGACCAAATGGAAGAAACGTAGCCCTGGCCAGTGCCCCAGCTCAGGGAGATTGGCCTTCTCCCCAGAGGAGAGGGTTCATCCATTTTTAGCACCCATTCTGCTTCATCGTGCATGTGAAATAAGATGTTTCTGCAAACTCACAAAAAGTTTGATTCTGATCCCAGATATTCCTTTAGAGCTGAGGGATTGTACAGCAGCTGGCAGTGATTTCCTCAATGCCTCCTGTCTTTGGAGTTTCTTCAATTCATTAAACACTTCTTGATAATCTACTGGATGGAAGTCACATTTCCAAGAACCCAGAGAAAAGCACATATGCCTCTCTGTTCTGCAACTTAATGGGGCCTTGGTGAAGAATAAGTAACATTAACCATAATAACCATCACCTTCCCCCAGGATGGGTTCTGTAAGGAGCTGTGTCTACTGAACACGGAGATATGCTGACTGCTTCACACTAAAATTTTCTCCAGCTTTTCAGTTTTGCAAAAACCTGGAATCTCCCCACTCACTAAGACTCAGCTTAACCATCTCCTGTCACAAGGATCACCTTTGTCTCCCTTGGACAATCTCATCTCCTTGCACTGCTATTCATGACTCCATGGTCATTTCTTCTCAACATGACCTTTTAGCCACTGTCCCTGCCAGAGAGACCTCCCCTGAAGGTGTTACAGTCATGTGATACATGGGAACCAAACTGAATAAATAGAAAAAGTGAGAGAAAATTATCAGCGAGTTCTTTCCTAATAGGCTTTTTTTTGCTTGTATTATCTGTCTGTGGTTAACAAAATTTTTTTAATGTCAATTCATTTCATCATCACACCAGCTCTGTGTGATCAGCTGAATAGGTAGAATCATTCTCATTTTACAAATGGAGAAATTGGTGCTCACAGAGGTGCCTAACCTAAAACACCTAATTGGGAAAATAAATCACTTTCTACCCAGAATGACCCTCCCACCTCCCAAACACCCCATCCTTGATTTGGGGTGGCCAATACTTCACTTCATGGCACCTTATCAGAGAAGATTTTCACAATCTCAATTTAGGTAACCTCTACCGTATTATTCTCCTTGGATTCTTCCCCTTTAATAGCATTAATCAAAATTTCTAATTATTTTTAACTCATTTCTGGTCTGTCTTCCCAACAGAGTCATCAGCCCTGTTAATGCAAGGACCATCTCCATCTTGAGGACCACTGAGGTCCCAGCTCAACCACTGATCCCAGCAAATGGAAGATAGTGGAATAAATATTTGTGGTCTTCTGACTCTTAATTCTGTATCCCTTCCACTCTAATATTCTTGGGGAAAAATATATCTTCAAGCCAATCCTAATATGTAATTATAAAACCAAATCTCATCTTCATTACTATTCAGTCATTAATTTGGAGCACCATTTTGTACAGCATGGGGTCACATCAATAGGAGACGTGCTCTAGGAATTTCATGTAAATGGACAACACCTCGGAAAATCATGATATTAATCAGTATTGGTCATGCTCTAAGTGTCCTATGCAAAAATTAACTCATGGAACCCTCACAACAACCCTTTGAGGTAGAGACTACTCTATTATCCCCATTATACAAGTAGGGTCATTGAGAGGTGGAGGTAGAGTGCTGCCCTCTGCCCTATCCTTGGGAAACACCAAAACTGTCCCTTCAAGTTCTTAGAAGCCTCCTCTGGTGCTCATGCTGAGCCTGCTGTTCCCCCTTAAAAATCTATTTCTCTGTCTCAACACATGTCTTGCCTGAGAGGGCATAAGAAAGCCACATCCCAAATGGGGTCTGAAAGTGCTCTTTCTGCCCTGTCCTCCCTACCCCCTACTGCTCTCACCTCCTTCTGTGGCCACGGCCTCAAGCCTGCACCTTGGCAAAGCTGCCCTGACTTGACATGGGGGGGCTTCACCATGAGGGACTGCAGGTAAGGGCTGTGTAGAACGGCCAGGCACAAAATGGCGGCTAGACCCAGTGCTTGGACGGGGGCCTGTCTGCCCCAAGCTGTGACGTGCTGGCCCAGAGCATGGTAGAGGGGACCTAATGGGCTGCCTCTGTCTGCTGAGGTTATCTTTACTTGTGGCCAGCATTGACCCTTCCTATCTTCTCTTGGCCTGGGAGCCTATTTCTCTGGACTCCACAGGTGCTCTAAGCAGCTCTAAAAGGCCTAGGGTGGCCAGAGGGGCTGGGCAAGCTTCAGAGATATCCTCAGAAGCCATGTAAATTTGGAACAAGAGTCCTGGCACCCTTGACCTATTTCCTTCAGGGACCTCCAGACCCTCACTGGTTTCCCTTATCCTATTTTCTCCTTCTGACTATTCTCTTACCTTTTACACTGACAAGCTCCTTCTGCTTCTTACTTCTCTAAGAAACAAGCCTATGCCGCAGGGGAGAGAGAGAAAGAGAGAGCGCTTCTCCCTAATTCAAGACCCAACAGGCCACAGAAGCTGGCACTTCCTGGAGGCCAGTGATCAGAGCTGGCCTTGCTCTCTCCTCTGACTACTCTCTCCCCAAATCAAACTTCTTAATCCTGACAGCCTCTCCAAAGAGTCTTCTCATCTCTTGTCCCTTGCCCCTCTTGTTCCCTTTCTTTATAACATCCCAGGCTCACAGCCCATGAACCTGTAGATAGAGAAAATGCTGCTACCCAGCCTTGAACTTTCACAAGCTTCTTCACACTTGATCCCAACTCCAAGAAGTGCCTCTTGCTTCCACCAAATCTAATAAAGTTCGCCAGAGCCTTCCTTGGCCCTGCTGCCGCAGGACTTTAAGAGTGGCCACGCCCTTCCCAGAGGACATGAGTGGTAGGTTTCTCATATCTCACATTCAGGATAAAGGAGATGTGTTTGCAATGAAATCATCTCCCAAGGTGAATGGTTATGGAGAGAAGCAAAGATACAGTATTTCAAGGCTGTAGTGACACCGTAATTTGCGGTGTCCCTCCCTCCTACTTTTCTGGCCATTCTTCCTCAGCCTCTTTTGGGATCTTCTGTTTCCTTAAAGCACCCTCATTTTTCTAGTCTTTCTCCTTGCCAAGCTCCCCCATACCCAGGGAGTAATTACATATAAGCAGATAATTCACCAATTTGTATCTGGAAATCAGATCTCTTCTACGAGCTCCAGACCTGAATGCCCCCTTTTTTCAATGGTACCTCAACTCATGTCCCAAATCTAACTCACAATCTCCCTCAGATAAACCTCCTCCAGTGTTGGCTTTCACAGGACACAGCCTGTCATTTTCCACCACCCGGGTTACTTTTCCAACCATTTCTCCCCAAGCCCCACCCCCAGTCCTGGCAATCGGCACTGCCCATTGGGCATCCTGACCGATGTCCACTCCTGCCTTCTTCTAACTTGTATTCGACACTGAAGCTAGTGTCTTCTTTGCTAAAAAAAAAATTTAAAAAGTGATCATTTCTCTCCTCTGTCTAAACTCCTTTTATGGCTCCCCAAGGCTTGTAGGATAAAAATTAAGGTTCTAAACGTGGTCTGCAAGGTCTCATAGCATCTTAGCTTCCTTTCCTGCCTCAGGAGGTACCATTAACTCACACACGTCCCTCCAGCCAGGTGCCCCTCACAACCTGCTCTCTGAGGGTTAAGTCTGGTTCTGTTTGCCTGACACTTTTTATATCCCTAGTACCTAGCTAATGCCCAGCACACAACTGTTCAACAGATATTAAATAAATGAATGGGTGAATGAATGAATGAATGAATGAGGGAAGAACAAACTACTCCATGTTCCAGAAGCACAAAGAGTGGCTAGAGTAAGCCCTGGGGCCCAAAGCCAGCTCTAATTGGATGGGCCTCTAGCTCCCGGTACAAAAATTGGGACTCTATTAAAGACATAAGCAAATAAAGAAGGAGCCCCAACTTCCCCAGGAGAGAGCTGGCGAAGCCTGAGGCACTTGATAGGGGTAGGGAAGCACAAGTTCATATTTCTCAGAGCTAAAAGCATTTGTGACCCCAAGGGAGACCACTGTAAGAGACACCTTTGCACTATCTAGTTAAGCCAAGCATGGCCTGTCCTCCTCCTACAAGGCCTGGCCCCAGCCCTGAGGGTGGAGAAGCAGAAGTGGTTGCAGTCTTGAAACAGAAGCTGCTTCCGGGCAGTTGCAATCAGAGGCTGCTGCAGTCTAGGGTCACAGCTGCCTTGAGGGCTGGGCCAAGTGAGGTGGCAGGAAGTCCTTCGGCTCCCAACTTCCTTCGGCTTGGACTGCACTGTACCCACAAGAGGATTCTTCTCAGCTAAGCCAGCAGAGACTAATGAGGTTGTGAAACTGTGGCAGAAGGGTCAGCAGGTACCCATGACTGCCTTGATAACTTGAGTAAGAATTTGGTTAGGAAATTGAATCACTATGGGTTGCTATGGGGTTACTGCATACTGAAGGCTGAGCCCACTCAGAAGGTGACAGGCTGGACCTGTGCTCGAGGTCTTATAGTCACCTGACTGCAGAACCAGGGCACCAACCCCTGAGAATGTTAAGGACAGAACATTCTGATGGCAGTTGAAGGCAACAGTTGAACTAGGGCTCAGAGCAAGGCAGAATTCACAGTTCAGGGTAGGACACCCCAAAGAGGAGCTCTGAGAGGAGAAACCCTTTTTAGACTCTGGAGATAGGACTGGAAAAGGTTTCAGGAGACAGAGGAGAGCAGAGATGCAGGCACAGGGTCCAGGGAACCTGAGGGGCTGAGGACCTAAAGGGGCCAGTGGGCCAGAAGTCAAACTGACCATTTTGTGCCTCTACTCAGGGCCTGCCCTGGAGAAAAGAAGCCCACTCTTCCCCAACCACTAAACTAACAGGGTTGCTGCTCAATGAGAAGGAGTCATGGCTGCCTCTATCTCTGGGGCTGAGCCACTGCTCTGCAAAGGGTGTTCAGTGGGAATCAGGGGAACATCAAGTCCAGATTCATCCTCTCTATAGGACAAAAGAACTCATTTGTTTATTCATTCAACAAATACTTATTGAGCACCTAGTGCGTGCTAGACGTTAGGAATATAATAGTGAGCAGAAGGCTAACCCCTGCCTGATGGAGATAACAAGTAACTCTAAATTTCTTTATAGTAGGTATTTTAAAGGAGCAGTAGGTGACACCCTGATCCATTTGTAGGCCTTCTCTAAGGATAAAGGAGCTGAAATCTGAAAGATGAGTGAGAATTACTTAGTTGAAATGGATAGAAAGAGAGTGAAGACAATGTGTTCTAGTTAGAAGGAACTGCAGAAGCAATGCCTTGATGCAGGGAAGAAATGTAGCATATTTAAGATGCCAACGGTGGGCCAGATCTGAGAGAGGCCTGGGAGAAATGAGGCTGGCAAGGCAGGCATAAGTCAAATCGTACATGCTCTTAGAGGTCGTGGAGAATGTTTATTTCCGAAGTTCATACTGAATTGTTCTGGTCTTAATGCTGAAGCCAAAAGCACAAGCAGCCAATGCAAGATGACAGTATGGGCCGAACACAGGAGGTTACAATGTGTGCACATCATAGGAAAAATGAGCGTATGTGTATTCATAACCTGT
Source organism: Pteropus vampyrus (assembly GCF_000151845.1). Taxonomy (NCBI): domain Eukaryota; kingdom Metazoa; phylum Chordata; class Mammalia; order Chiroptera; family Pteropodidae; genus Pteropus; species Pteropus vampyrus. The sequence continues at coordinate 2,610,414 of NW_011888815.1, read as the reverse complement.
GCCATAATCCATCACTATTAAGAAATCTCCACTCTTTCCCTTGGCATCAATTATGGAGAAAACATAAGGCATCTCAAGCAGAGAAACTCAGCAAAGGTTAAATCATGATTTCACCAATGGCAGAGGGACCTTGGCACCGTTTTGTTGTGTATGTGTGTTTATGTGTGTGTAATTCTCCAAATCAAATCTGTATATTGAGGTAGAAGAAATGGATTGCTGTCCCATTTCACAAATGGAGAACTAAGACTTATAATAATTAAATGGCCTGCCAAAAGTCACAAAGAGAAAGAAAAACAGAGTGAAGACTGGAAACCATCTTGTAGCTCATCTCACCAGACACTTTCTCTCAATAACGAAGGCCCAAAGATTCTTAGAACTGACATTTAAAAAGAAAGTAAAATGAAATAAATTTACCCTCAAAATTATATTCCTATATGTTTATGAAACAGTTGGATAGTATATTAACTGAGTTTCACTCTATATTTGCAACTAAAGATATTAAATATTAGATAATTTACTCATCTCCAAACTGAAGCAATTTGCTTAAAGCAAAGAAATTCTCAAAAGCATAAAGGGAAAAAACAAAAGAAGCAGAAATAATTGGAGAGATAATAAAGTAAATGAAAGTTAATGATGATGATATGAATACTATCCAAATACTATCTGTATATGTGATACTAATTAATACTCATACTCATCCGTTATGGAACTTGAAAAATTCATGGTGAAATTCGTCTACAAGACAACATGGCCACGTCTGTCAGAGAACAGATGCCCTGGCCACTCCAGATTGTAGAACAGGCAACATGACAACCACTATTCAAGCCATATTTAAATGGCTTAAAGAGGGAGGGAGGGGATTACCAATGGTTTGGAAAAGAGAATCTAAGAAATGCAAACATGACAGCGTGTGGATGAGAACACAAGTGCTAGACAGAGCCTTCTACCCCTGCCCCTGAGTCGTCCTACTTCCATCTACTGACCCGTAAGCTCTGACATTCCAAAAATACTTCCCACCCTGTCACACCTGCCAAAGCTTCTCAGGATAAGCTTTCAGTGGCTCCTGTGCCCTAGCTCCACAGAGGCCAAGGTTATGCACATCACTCTGAGATTCTGACAGCCCCATCTCATTTACCCCCAAATCCAACCAGGTGCATCTCTCTCCTCTTCCTCCAAGTACCCAGCCCACTTCCTGCAGCTTATACATTTGGGAAGCTATGATATCCCAAAGAAAGAGATTTTGCATATAATATGTCCATTCATAGCTGAACTCTGAAGTCCCCTTAAGCAGCCAGGGCATTGTCTTTCCAAGCCCAGGCTCTCTGCAAGGGTTTAAAGACGGGCTCAGTCAAAGAAAGTATGAGCAAGAGAGCATTACTGCTTGAAAGGGCTTAGCTGTTTCATGAGGAAACAGGCACTCTCTGTTCCTCTGTCCCGACTTCTTCTCAAACTGGGATTAGCCCCACTCTGTATTACTCCAAAATGAGCTGGACTCAGCTGTGATGCTTACAAAAATGAAGCATATCCCTGAGGTTTCTTTTAAGAAATATAAAATCTGAACTGATTTGAGAAGCCTCTCTCCACCCACCTCACCCCCCTGGGGCAGCTATCAGGAGTCTGGCTGCTCTGCTGCCTAGGGAGTGTCTGCTATTGGCAGAGTCTCACAGAGGCTAGGCTGGGTGTGTGCAGGGCTCACCCACATCCATCTCTGTGAATGTCTTCCCTAAAACTCCCCACGTTCATCTTATCTCTTCTTCCCGGCGCTTCCAAGATTATGAAGTGCCTGGCAGCTCTGCTAGGAGAAAATCAGCAGGGAGAAGTGGGCACGAGATGGAGGAAGGGAAGGTCAGATCCTTCCCCAGAGGCACTGTCTCCATCCCCAGGACAATGGCTCATCAGCACTAGTCTACACAGGCCCAGGCACCAACCTTTGCCCACCTTCCCTTGCTGGGCAGAGGACTCCATCTTTCAGATCCCAAACCTTTTTTTCCACCCAGAAAACCTTTTTCATAACAGAGACCAGCCCTGACCCTGAGAATCCAGCGGAGGGCAGGTTGTCATCCACACCTGGAATGGCTGGGGTTTGTGTCTCCTGCATCCTCACCGAGTCTTTGAGAGTCCTTCCCCAAGCAAGAACTACCCAGAAACCTTCCTATGTAGCTGCATGTTCTGTTCCTCATTCATTTTTACTTGTTTTCAGATGACTCTATCCCCTTCCTTCTCCACTCCTTTCTCCCCTCCACCTTTCATCTGCTTTCATTTTTTCATGAGATGCTGTGAACTTAAAAGGATGATATAGGTCCTGCTTATCACTCGTACGCTCTTATTTTCCTTGGCATACACCCTCACCCCATCCAGGCCATAATGCCCCAAGAGATACTCCGTGTGGGCAGGGGAGTATTTCTGAGGGCATCATGACATTTTCTACCAGGGCCTGAGCTCTGGACCAACCATTTCTTTCAGAAGGCTGACAGCCTTCCTTTCTTCTCGCTCTTCTTTCAAAACCCATTTATGTGTTCGCAACACAGGGAACAATGAGAATTTTAGCAATTGGAGCCTCTTGTATAATTTCTTTTATATATCTAAATGTTATTTACTTCTCTATACCTCAAGTTGAAATAAATCCCCTAGACACTGCAGAAAAACCTCTTTAATTCCTCACATTATTATCCACAAACACTAAGCACCATGCCCAGTAGTGACATTTCATGAAAGGGCCCCTGAGAGAACTCAACTTGCTCATCACACCCTACAGAGACTCCAAAATTACTAAGAAGTGAGAGTTGGAGCTGTATTCACATTTTGAGTCCACCATCCATACTTAAGACCTTTAACTGGGCTTAGTTTAGCAAATCGTGCTTTTTTCTGAGCATGTGCTATGGACTTAGTACCATTTTATCTTCTGAAAAGTATGAGGCCTTTAACATGGGTGTGTGTGTGTGTGTGCATGTGTGTGTGCATGCATGTGTATAGACGGAGTCATCATTGTAAAACTGAATATATAAATCCTTTCACCAGCCATCCAGAAATGTTCAGACAGAGGAGGGGGTGGAATGAGTGCTCTTTCATTCATTCCAGGGTTTTCATCTTATGGTTTACCAGTGCTCCCTTTTTGCCTTAAGAATGATGGGAATAAAGAGGAACTGTTCAGTCCTTCAATATCTCAGGCCCCTGAACAAATACTCGGCCACATCTCCAAGAGCTGATCTGTTGGCTTGATCGGTCCCAATGCCAACATCGTGGCTCCTCCCAGGAAGGCAGAGGCCCCTGCAGGCCCTCCCTCTTTCTGGCTGGTCCTGGCTCTTTGGCCACCCAAGTCTGGGATGGCCTCCTGGTCCAGGAAACCCTGGGATCCAGGTCATTGATGGAGGTGCTGTTTGGCAATTGAAGGTGGGGCAGGAATCGGATAGGGTGAGGAAGAGGCAGAATAAAGTGGTCTGGAAGAATGTACTCTTTTGGATGAGTCCCAAGCCCCTCAGACTAATGTACCCCAACTCCTATTCCTCTGTTCATGATCTGCTCTTTCCAAGGCAAAATATCATGGGGGTGGGCCCTTATGTGTCTTTTCCTATGAACTTGACTTTGATGATGAGTGTTAGTCCTCTTATCAAGCCTGGGCCTCTGTGGTTTGATGCTGGATGTCTCACCTCCAGCATCTTACCATAAAACACTCAACGGCTAGAGCCTTCCTCCAACTCCCTTGGAGGGAGGGTCCTACAGAAAGTGCTCTGAGAAAAACGGGAAGGAAGCCCCAAAGCAAGCAGCAGAAGTCACTGCTAGCTGTGAGTAGACAATTGGAGCTCAACTGGAGGCCTCCCAGGCTGAGCCTCAGAGAAGGAACTCCAGCCTTTGGATTCTGAATCCTCTCGAGCCAGGCACCTTCAGTGGCCTTTCTAGAAGAGAAATCATGCTGCTACCCACAAAACACTGTGTCTTACATATCTCATAGGATTGTTTTTATATCCGGATGGGCCAAAGGAAGGAATCAGCTCAACCCCTAATGGCCTGATGACACATGCATCTCTCATCACCGTCTGAACAAAGGGAGGTGATGAAACCTTAGGTGTATACAGACGAGTCTGAGTAAAAAGGGACTCTCCAGCCTGGGTCTTCCTTTCACAATAAGTAGGGCTTAGATGCAAAATACTCCAGGCTGTTCTGGAAGCTGTATTTTACCAGAGTATTTGAGGGAAAAAAAAAAAGTCACAGAAACTCTGGGTCTCTTCTCCTCTAATGTCAATTAGAGGGCTTGGGGTCTTGATCCTCAGAAGCCCCCTACAACCCAAAACCCAGACTGTGAGAGCACTTCTGTGGAGACTCAACCTGCTGGTCCTCACTCCACAGGGGATACTCAGTCACCACAGGGATCTGAGCATGTCAATGCCACACACCATGGTCAGGGTCCTGTGCTGCTCCTTGCAGTAAAACTCTATTTAATGACGCGTATGCTCTGAAGCAGGAAAATAGAGCTTCAAGCCCAAACTTGTGGAATTTTCAAAGCATTTTCATTCCACCAGCATTTATTGAGTACTCATTATAGGCCAGCTTCACGGATGGGAAGTGGATGCAGCAATAGTCCCTGCCCCCAAGGAGTTCACAGTCTCATTGTGAACAGGCAAGAACAAGACGATCTGAGGAAAATCTGTCCCTCTCATAGGGCTAAGATCCAAGCCAGGGAGTAACAGCTCCCTCTTCTCATTAGCAGGTGACTGACAGAAGTTGCAATCCCCAAGGGAGATTTTAGGAAAGACCATTCCTTTCACAAATTTCTTTGCTATTTGCTATGAGCCACAGAAAGGTGTATACTCAAGTCTTAAGGTTTTGCCCAATTAGAATATTTTCAGTAAAGAGAGAGAGAATTTAGACGTAAGAGCTGGAGACAATTCCCTTTTGCTTTTCCTAGAGTACAAAACAGTGTACCATCAGCAGTTGTCTTTTTGCACCAGGGATAGGACAAAATGAAGCTGGAGTGCTGTAGGTTTTGTTGGAACCAGCTCACTATAGCATTGTTATTATGGAGCCTGTTGGAATGGAGACGAGATTGTTTATGTGGAAACTTAATAAGGAATGTATCCGTTAGCTCTGAAAGTAAGGTCTATGAAGTAAATTCATAAAAAACTAGGGAAAAGTTGACATCTTAAAAAGGCAAAGCCTTTTATTGTTTCACCTGGATGAAAACCTTAAGATGCCAGTTAGAAATGATGTTGGCACATGAGTAATAGTTTCCGTCCAGTATTCAAGGTTGCCTGCCAGGGTGGGAATCACAGACCTTAGGAAGTATGTTTTTGCTGCTTTTTTAAAATTCGCTTCCATCCAATGAAAGTATTAATCAGATCTGAGTATATTGCAGAATCCTGAAGATAGAACTAGAAAGTCCAAACACCTGTCCCCAACCCAGCATCCTCTCTTTCTCACTGATCTGCTCCATCAGAGCCTCCAAGAGGCTTTAGGGTTCCGCCTCCCTCACTGGAACAGAGATGCTGACTCCCAGTCCTTCTGTGGGATATTTTCCACTCAGAACTTTTTCCCAATTCACTGCCCTGGCTGACTTGTCAATCTTTCCCAGGGTCTTCCTGCCTCCATCCTCCTCCTCAGACCAACTTTCTGAAAGCCACAGACCTAGTATGGGTACCGGCTTGGCTTCACATCCTGGGCTGTCCCACAACCTGGGTTCTAGAGGCCTTCTTCCAGAGCTGTTACCTGGGCCCATGCCTTTGATGTCGCCCTGAGCGCGGGACAGAGCCTCAGGAGTTGCTCTAATGACAAATATAAGGTGCCTTCTTCTGGAATCCATCTCTCTCCCACCTTCATTTCCAAATGACACAAAAGAGTTCCTACAGGCCCCTCTTGGCCAAGCTCCTGGCTCTGAAACTAGGCCCTGTTCTGGCTGCCCTCTCTGCCCAGCCAAGTCCCCCAGGCCAGGCCTCTCCCTGCTCAGCAACACAAACTTTGGGAAAGCATCTCTCTGGCCATCCAAGTGGAAGACCCTCTGACGGCTCCCATCTACGGAAGTCTGACATGTGCCTCATCTTTCTAGAATAAAGGAGAAATAAGAAAAAGGTCTCGACTGGGACAATTCTCTTGGCAACATGTAACGGTCGTGTCGAGTAACCAATGACACTTCTCTGATGAAACTGGGTCTCCATGGGCAAAGGAGCTCTCTCACAGGGAGGTCTCGGCAGTCACCAGTAAAAAGCCCCGAGTAGGACCTACAAATGCCTTAGGATCCAGGATGGGAACCCTTGCTCTCATCAAGGGGGGTCATCCAGAGGATTCATTGTCCTGGGATGGATCACAATGCAAAAGGCACATGATGTCTTGGAGAAGGTTTAGCGAAATGTTGTAAAAAAGAAACAAAAAACCAACCAGACTAGCACTCGCAAAAGAGAGCTTCCTTTTATGCAGCAAGAAGACTATCACAGAACAGGGAACAGAAACAGAAAACAGTCTGAGCATCTCCATCCGTTTCTCTCAAGCTGGGCTTGCTGATCTCTCTCTGCAGCAATGTCTAACTTCAGTCCCTAAACTTCTCAAATGAAATTCTCTAGGGAATTCTCACCTGACAGCTTCCTTACCACCCACTGAGATCACATACCCACCCCAGACTAACATAGCAGGGACAAAAGAGGATCACCTGATAGGAATGTGGCCCATACGATGAACCCAGGAATGGAGTTCAGAGATGGGAGAACACCTATGGTGTGCTGGAGAAGGAAGTATAGTGTAAATTGCCGAGCGCCCTGCCATGTAAATCAAGAGTGTCACATAAGGACTGAAACTGCTGGCCACGTAGAGCAGCATGGCAGAAGTCGTAATTATGGCCTCGAAAAAGGGTGAACAGTCACTGAGAAATCAAAGAGCCTGCAGATTGAGAAAAGTCCTTAAGGTCTTGGCCCAAAGAAAGTCTCAATGGCCTTTGATTGTTGCAACGAGAGGCAACAAAGGGAAAGAGAAACAAAGTAGCTGGCTACCTGGGCAGAAAGACTCTGTGCCTCCATTTCCTCTTCTGTAAAGTAAAAGTGGTCCATATTTCACAGGGATGGTATAAGGATCATATATATCCCTTGCTTGGCCTATACTCAGTTCATTATAAGGGCTCAATAAAACCCTTTAATAGTCCGGAAGCTCCCACTATATGAGAGGCCACGATCCCCGCTCTGGTACACATCACTTGTGCTGATTTTCTCTCAACAGATCTTAACACACTCTACCCCGGGGTTTCAGTAACTTGGGTGTTCTCCCAGCTTCCCATCTAGCTGGACTGGGCACCTGCCCAGCCAGGAAAAGCAATTCAGCTGGGGAAATTGAGGGAGCCAGCTTCTGAGTCCCAGCTTTGTCCAAGTAAAAAATGCCATGTCAATGGGCCTCAGTGTCCTTGTCTGTAAAATGAAAGGCTTGATCTTCAAGTTCCCTAGAGGCCTCTCTTGAAAAAGAAGCTAATTTTTTTTTTTTAAGGGAAAACACACTCATCTTTGGAATTTAATAAATTGAGAACTATGGGAAAGGCATGCCCACAGAAATATCTGTTTCAAAGGTGTCATTAGGTTGCCAGAAGTGATAAATTTGACCAATCGGAGTAGTTCTATATTTTTAAAAAGTTGTCCTCCTAAAGCTGGAGACATATATCAAGAGGGGGAGAATTCAGAAGTGAAATTGGCTCTTCCTTCCTCTCCAGTCTCCACTCGTTCTTTTCTTAATGAATCAAAACACACAAACCTCTGCTCTATGGGATTTGAAGTGTACCCTCCCCCATCACACAAAACTCCGCCTGGGAGGGTATGTTTCAAACTCCATAGAGCCGAGAGCAGTGCTGAAAACCAGACTCACAAAACTTCAACTCAATCAACTGCTATGAAATCCTCAGTTCATGTGCCTCAATGCCCCCTCCTCCAAAAGGCCTTGCCTGGACAGAGTGAATGTTTGCCCTCCTTTCCCCACTTTGCCCAGCCATGCTTGGGTCCACCACGTGGGTCCTGCTGTTCCGTCCACACGGGCTGGCATGTCTGCCACCCCTGCTAGACTGTGAGCTCCTTGAGGGCAGGGACAGTGTCTTTTTCTCTCCCTGCAAGGAGCATGAACATTTTCATACAGCAGTCCTATAGGTGACTAACAAATATCTGGGACATGCTTTACTCAGGGCATTGGCCTGGGTGAATGGTAGAGAGTGGTACCACTCACAAAACTGAGGGACACAGACAAAAGAGAAGATCTGAGGGGTGAAGACCATGAGTTGGCTGGGGGTCACTGAGTTTGGTGTGCCCAATGAAAGGGTCCAGCTGGGTGAAAGCACTTGGAGATGCAGGGCTAGAGCTCAAGCGAGCGGCTGGGAATACATTAGGGGGACCAATGTATTGGCTAAGCGCCAATACAGGCCTGTATGTGACGAGCCTAGTAGCTAATGGGGCCAGGGCACTGAGGCTATAATTCTGAGAGTCTATCTTTTAGAAGACATGGAGCTTGGCTCGGAAGAGCAGAGAAGCAGAGGGAGAATCTGAAGCAACAGGGAAGAAGAGGGAGGAGGGAGTTTCAAGAAGAAAAGGTTGGAAATTGAGTCAGGGTCTTTAACAGAGTGGTTTTGAGAGAAGTGCAGCAAGCCAGGGCAGAGCAAAGGCAGCGGAAAGGGCAGCGCTGATGGTCAAGTTCTGTCTATAAACTGAAGAGTGAGGAAACAAATTTGAGAAATGATAACACAACGAGGAAAATGGGTACAGCAAAGATTCCTTGTAAACAAGAAAAGAAAGCACACGAGCCTTAGCAATCCTTTTTTTATTTTTCTTCTTATTTTTCTCTTTTATGGTGGAAGTAAGGTTTTCCACACTTGTCAAGCTTTAACCAGGAGACAAGGAGCTGAAGTTTCCCAAGGCTTCTTCGAACTCCTCATGTTGGCCAACTCCTGCTCCTTCGAGTGTGCTACTTATCTTACAAAAGAATGGCAAGAAAGGCAAAAGCCATTAGGAAAAATCTCCTCAGAAGGACAAATTGGAACCTGATGCCCCCCCAGCTCTATGTCCAGTTGCACGGCGCACAGGAAGTGTGGATGCTACAAGAGACTAAAACAGAAAAGTTCACTTTCCCAAATCACGAGCTTAAACTACATATGCACACCAAAAGATAACTTCCCATACTCTTGAGGCTCTCTTCCTTTATATCCAGTCTGTTCAAAGGATTGGGCAAGAGCAATGGACGAAATGGAGACAGCTGTAAAGCACCTATCCTCCGAGAGTTTGCAGCCTAGCGCGCATGTCATCCCTATAACTCCATACAAAAGCTCCAAGGTTCTCCTGATTTTTGGAATCATCGAAACTTGAGCTTGGGGACACTGAACCCACCGATTAACTGCTAGCCTTGAGTAAGGAGTATAAACTCCCTGAGCGTCTTTGCCTATAAAAAGGAAAAAAAATTCACATTATTGTGTGAGATCTGAAGTGATATATTCAGAGCACTTGACATGGTGGCCGGCAGACACACTGTAGAGTTGTCCCTATAGATACAGTGTGAGGGTGGAGTTCTTACCCAATCTAGCAAGGCTGGCAAGGAAAACACAAATAGCTTCTTGGAGAAAGTGGAAATTAAAATTACTCTTAAAAGATAAACGGGGTTTTACCTGACCAAAATGCTCCCTGCGAAGTTTCATCTACTCATCCATCCACATATTCATTCATTCATTCATTCATTCAACAAACATTTTTGGAGTGCCTAGAATGCACCAGGCACTTTAAGAACGTCAGTAGCATGCACAGCGAGCCTTTCACCTAATCTCATGCCTGATGCAGGTGTTAACTCTAAGGCATGGGTACTTGGTCAGGGTAAGAGCTCAGCAATTGCGGTTTCCCAACTGGGTGTGGGAAATAAGCCAAGCTTCAAGCCCGGGTAATTCCTGGTTGCCTGTTCCTTACATATATTAGAAACACCACAGAGGAAATTATCTGTGCCATGAACCTCTAGAGCCATTTGTTGCTTTTCTTAGTGGAGTTTTTCCTTTTCTTTTTAGCTTCTCTGGCTTTTCACAAATCAAGTGTCTACACAGTGTAGAATTTCTGCTTAAAATAAAACTTATTTCCCTTTCCTGTATAATGGCTTTTAAAGCATTGCTTGAGGACATCTCTTTGTTGAAGTTCTTCACTGGAAAACCACTCTTTACTCCCCACAGAGGGCTTAGTCTTCACAGCCAAAGTACAAACTAATGAGTATGTGGAGGTGGAGATGATTTGGTGGGGGACAGAGGGAGGAAAGGGTTAGATTAGACCTTTTTTTGCTGTTTTTTCTTTCCTGCCCAGAACCTCACATTTGAAAATAAAATTGAAGTGCTTATGAAGTTTGACTGGTCTAATATCCAGTCTTCCACACTTACTGTTCTAATGTTCTCTGTAAAATGCAAGCGCATGCTTTCTCACCTGTGGTCAGTCCTTTTCTAAGAGAAAGCCAGCAGGTAGCCATCTCAACCCCAACTGAAACTTCAGCTAAAATTTCTGCAAAGAAAAAGTGTGAAGCCACTCAGGGTCTTCAATCTGTTGAGCCTAAGCCCTAGAATTTGAAGAATCCTCAACTGTGGACCCATCTCTTCCTGGAGCCCTTTTCACTTGGAAACCTCATGTCCTACTCAGAGAAGAAAGGTTAGGTCCTGTCTCCTAGCTTCATGTGGGATGTGGCAGAGCTGCAGTGATTACTTCCGTTAACTGTGGCACTAATGTTCTGTGGCTGGATTCTGTCGCCCATCATGGTTGGCTGGCTTGGACCACCTCTCCAGAACAGAGCCATGTTTACCCTCTGCAGGGAGCTGGCTGGAAAGGAAGCCTCAGTACCAAGTAATTGTCTTCGGAAAACTTTCTAGTGGAGAAAGCACTTGTAAAGCAATAATTGAGAAGTATTTTTCCTCTTTCTTATGGATCATAATAACGGCTACTTCTTATTTTGCCAGGTGCTGCTCTGGGTGTTTCTTACATATATTTACTCACGTAATCTTCAAAACAACCAGTAAAAGTCTTGTTAATCAAAATTTGATCTGTGAACCAGCAGCATCACCACCATCTGGGAGCTTATTAGAGATGCAGAATCTCAGACTCCACCACAGAGCAACTAAATCAGAATCTGCATTTAACAAGCTGATGTGTGTTCATATTCCAGTTTAAGAAATGCTGCTCTAGTTACTGCTATTGTCCCCATTTTATAGATAATAAAACTAAGGCACAGAGAGGCCAGGTAACTTGCACAAGAATATGCAGATAATAAGCGGCAGAGCCAGGATTCAAGAAATGAGGGGATGGAGCTCGTGCTCTTCACACCACAAAACACTGACATTTAATCACCATTTAAATATCTTCCAAAAGTAACTTCTTACTCCTAACTCCTGCCACGAGTCCAAGCCCCTTTCTCTCTGTTTCTAGTGTCTATCTAAAACACTGGTGTCATTGAACCTCCCTGCATAGCATATTCAATGTCTCCCCAAGACTTGTAAGATTGGGTCTAAATCCTTTTTCATAGAGGACAAAACTTTATGAAGTCATTCTGACTATATGGCCACAGGCAACCATACTACCTCTGTCTTTCAGCTCTCTCCACTCATGATGTCCAAACTCAGGACTACTTTGTATTCTATCACAGACTGGGTGTGCCCTCTACCTAAAATGCTCTTCCTTCTCCATCTGGCAAAAAATCAAGTACTTCTACAAATCAAAGCCCAAGTGTCATTTCAGCATAGAAGCATTTCCCAGCTCCCTCAGCCCAATTTTATCATCTCGGGCCCTCTGCTCTTGTAGCATCTAGTTCATATCCTTTAGTTAAATCTTACGTGTGGGTATGCATGTCTCTCCTACAACTCCAAAATGTGACTTCCATGAGAAGAGGCCATGCCATATGTGGTTCTGAGCCCACTGTGCCCACTACAGTGTTTTACCCATAACAGTGAGTGCTTCTACTGTGACTCAATGAAATGTGTGGGCTGCCTGGTTCTATCGATGAATGGGGAGGAAGAACATTTATACAGTGAACTCTCTGCTTGAGTAGAGAGAAAGTGTCACCTTCCTGAGTGTGTTTTCACTCTCATGGGCCTTGGAAGAAGGAGCCCCGACTATTTAATGAAGAGTCTCATTGTAAAGGGCACCGACTTCTTCACCAAGACTTCAAATGGAGATTGGAGAGTACATTTTTGCCACCATAGCCATTCTCTTCATATCGTGATACTTGAGGGAATTCCCTCAACGTCCCTTTAGACTGCAATGGTCTATAAGCTAAAAATGACATTGTACATAAAGTCAACACCCAGGCGATTTGGCATGGGGCTACCCAGCCCTTTGGGATAAAGAATTATTTCAGTTACTCATAATTGTGGGTCACCAGTTACTCTAAGGTGCATTTCCTTTTACTAAATTTCAATACTTATGCTGAGCTGACTTGCCCTTTAAAATAGGAAGTCTAGGCATTTTTGGAAGCTGTCCTGGATGCAAGAACAACTCCTGGACCATAGAGATTGTAAATGCTACATGGCAGCATTTGTTTTTGAAAAATCAAAAACATGTCAACTCTCTTCCACTTAGGACCCTCCATACAGTCTTATTTCTCAGTAGCTGTCAACCTTGTGAAAACAGAGTAGATAACTCCAATGGACAACTCACCATGCTCTTCCATATACCTGTAGCGCTGCCTTAGATATGCCCGCTTGTCATTATTCTAAATCTGACCAGTCCTTCAAAGTCTGGTTCTGCTGGCACAGAGCAGGCCAGCTGCAGATCTGTATCATGAAGTTTTCTCCCTCACCACACCCACAGTGAGACTCTCCCTGCTGCCTCCCTCACTAGTAAAGAACTTTTGAAACTCAATGATAATTGACATTTAACACATCTGATCACATGCTTCCACCATCTTGATGGCAGGAGCTAAATTATATTGCATTTGTTTCTCCACTCATTGCCTGGCACCTAGTAAGTACTCAATAAATGTTTGTTGGATTAATTGAGTGACTACAGTTCTCTGCACTTATATAAATGCAAGTCTGTGATTGTACATAAACATATAAATATATCTGTGTATATTTAGATATACATACACATATATAAAGTCTTTCTTAAGTGCAAAATTAAATACTGTCGTATGAAAATGAGGCCAATTCGAAAGAGTAAGAATGTTGAGAAAAGTCTTATTCATAAAATCTTTTTCTGTTAATATTAAGAAAATAATAGTAGTTTCAAATAAGATGGCATTCACATCGCCTTGCAAAGCGTATGGAAGAGTAAGGTAGAAAGCTCAGGTGAGCCAGAATTTGCTCCACAAAAGTAGCTTTTAACCTCAATAACTACTGCTGATACAGTTGGAGGTAGCAGAGGTATTTATAGGGATACTGGGAAATGCCATGGAAGAAAAAGTTTTGAGTCAGAGTGGACAAGTCTTTTCCAGGCAACCCTCAGACTACAGAGTCACCTTTTTTGTTTTTCGTTTTCCTAAAATAAGACTATAAAGACTTTCTCTGTGCCAGGGTTAGAAGGGACTCGAAAAATACCTTCTTACTAACTGGGGGGCATCAAAGTCCCAACTCCCAAGGTGCCACTACTATGAAACCTTGCATGACAGCAGTCAGCAGTAGAAATAGTTTTGAAAGTAAACATTTAGATTCTGCATTCTGGATATCTGAACCCAAACTCCTTGTACTTATACAATTTTGAAAATTTATTTCGAAAAATTGCTGTCGAGACTGCAATCCCTTGTAACATTCACCTTGTAGTGAAAAACACGCGTATTGGTGCTTGAAACCCAGCTGCCTGGGCTGGATCTGTATCCTCCCTTTGACTACTTATGGTTTTTAGCAAGTAATGTAGCCTCATGATATCTCAGTTTCCTTCTCTGTAAAATGGGGATAATGATATCTTATAAGGTTGCTTTGAGAATCAAATATTGAAGAATAAGTGTGCTAACACTGTCAAGTGCTTAGAAATGTGCTTGGCACATAGTAAGCGCTGGTATTAAACAGTGAGCAACATCCGATGCAGAAGTGACAGCACGAGTCAGAAAAGGACAGAAAACAAAGACATGATATTTGCATCATCATCTTTTGTGAACTGTCGGAGTCTCTGGCCCATTTTCACTGGGTTGTTATTATTGATTTCTAAGAGTTCTTTATTCTAAATGCAAATCCTGTGTCAGATAGTTCATTTAAAATTAACACATTAAAGGCCGCTTTCATTAGTCATTAGGGAAACGCGAACCAGAACTACAATGCTGATACTCACATACCCACTAGACTGGCTAACATTAGAAAGACATGACAGCAAGTGTCTGGGGGAAATGTGAAGCAACCACAACTCTCAGTGCACTGCTGGCGGGAGCATAAAATGATAGAACCACTTTGGAAAACTGTTTGGCACCTTCTCATAAAGTGAAACATTCACCTACTGTATGACTTGGGTATTTACCCAAGAGAAATGAAAACATATGTTTACACAAAGACTTATACAAGAATATTCAAGCTGCTTTGTTCAGAGAGCCAAACACTGGAACCAACCCAACTGTTCATCAACAGGAGAACAGAGGACAATACGTAGTATATTGATATAACGGAAGTGACGAGGAACAATGACAAAAGTGAATCTCATAGACTTTATATTGAGCAAATGATGCCAGACACAAAAAGGTACATATAGTGTGCTCTTATTTATGTAAAGTTCAAGCACAGGCAAAACTAATGTATAGAAATAGAAATGGATAGTTACCTCGGGGAGGAGGGGGATTGTTGGAAAGAGCCAGAAAGGTACGTTCTACGGCAGTGGCTCTAACTGGGAGTGATTTTGCCCCCCCAGGGAACATTTAACAGCATCTGGAGACATTCTGATTGTCATGTCTCTAGCATCTAGTGCATGGATGCTGTTAACTGTCCTACAATGCACAGGACAGTTCCCCACAACAAAGAATGATCCAGCCCCACATGTCAATAATGCAGAGGCTGAGAAATCCTCATCTAGGGTGATGGAAATGTTCTATATCTAGGTTGATTACATGGGAGTCAAACACATTTGACAAAATCATCAAACTGCGTATTTTGCTAAATGTAATTATATCCCAGTTTTAACAGACACTGAACAAAATGACAAAAGGAACCAGATCAGGAGGGAGATAACCCCTTGGGCATGTACCCATACCAATATTTTATGTATTTTGCTTTAGTTAACCACTAATAAATGTGTATAATTCATCTGAAGTGTGAGTTCATTTATTCCCCACTAATCCTTTTGGATGACTATACAAAATCCTGAGCTAACTACCACAGTTCCCTCTGGGCTTGAGAAGAGATCTTAACCGGGAAGAACACATCAATGTCCTTACACACAGTGATCAGAAGCCTTACACACGATGAATGGGAAACAAATACATGGGTCTCATTCCCTAGAACCATTTGGAAGATACTGAAAGATACAGTTTTTGGTAGGTTTTTAAAAAATATTTCAGAAATGGGTCCACAGAAGAGCATACAAAGCTAGGAAAAGTGTTTCGTCTTTTGCCGGGACATCAAGGCATGAGGAAACCCAGCCACAGATCATTCCTTGGTCCAATAGCCAGGTAAGTGAGAATAAAGGATGACTACTTCTTCAGACTGCATACAGCTGGAGCATTTAACAAGTGGTGTCACCTATAATAAGTTAATTGATCATTACTGCAACTCTGAAAGGTATGGCAGGGCACCCTTTAGTGAGCCCTTAATCTTCCCCCAAGGAAGCTGAATCCGAGTTTAGAAACTTGCTAAAGTTATAATGCAGAATTCGGAACACAAATCTATAATCCTGTGGAAGGGCATGGATGGACAAAACACAGAGCAAGTAGTCTGGAGGCCAAGGCAACATGCAGCCTGGAGCCTGAGCCTCCATTCCACCTCTAGATCATATTCTGGATACCAGGGAACCTGAATTTATTGTCCAAAGAGCACCAAGCCCTCTTCATGGCCTATATGAACCTCTTCCCCAGCTCTAAGAAGAGACCACACCACCAGTGTGAAAATGCCTAAGTCTAAGGGGTGCCCACAGAGCAAGAGAGGAGGATACAGATAGAGTCTGGGTTTCCGGACTGGGTCATCTACATGTGGGCACACAGGCTCCTTGCAGTCTAGGATGAAGACTAAGGTGAGAAGGAGAGGGGCAGTCAGGTCAGTGGCCATTTCTCCCTGTGTCGCCATGTTCCTGACATGCAAATACAGAGTCAGACATCTAAAATTAAACCTAGCCCTCCATGTCATCATGAAAATATATCTGTTAAAGCAGAACACAGCATTGTTAAGTTTATAACTTCCATTTTGTCAATATGTGAGCCTTCTTTTGTACTCTTGTACTCTTGCCCTACAAATATTTGGGCAAGTCCAAATAAAGTCAAGTACAAATGGGAAAATCAAGGACATATAGTTGGGCTGTAGTACCAGGAGCTCCAGTTTTTAGTGAGAGTAGTAAAGGGGGAGTAAAGAGATTAAAAGATTTCCCGATTTCCTAGAAAGTCCCATTCCACCTGTCTTGGAAATATCCTAAATTACTATTGTTTTCCTATCCCCAAACCCCCTTCACTTCCCTGGTAAAGTAAAAGGAGTCTGGGGTGACTGCTTCATGTTATTTCTAAGATACTTCTTGTGCTACTTAATTTAATGGAAATACTATTAATGCTGGCCTGTTAAGTTTAGATACAGGAAATTTCATGGGGAAACTCTTCATTGGGTAAGTATTCATTCCTAACTCTCTAAAACATTAGATATGGCTGCTCAATTTTATCAAATAATTTTTGGCTTCTATTGAAAATGATTACTTTTTTGTTATGGTGTGTTCTGTTGGTATGAACATTAAA
This sequence comes from Pteropus vampyrus, assembly GCF_000151845.1. Classification (NCBI taxonomy): domain Eukaryota; kingdom Metazoa; phylum Chordata; class Mammalia; order Chiroptera; family Pteropodidae; genus Pteropus; species Pteropus vampyrus. The sequence continues at coordinate 2,593,608 of NW_011888815.1, read as the reverse complement.
TCATTATGCATTTCCTAGTATAAATCCTTTTTAGTCATTTCAAAATATTGAAATGTTGGTATTTTAAGATCTGTATCTCTTATTATAAACAATGTTTTTCTATAGTGTTAATTTTTCTTCTATTTTTGTCTGATATTTTAAAGCCAAGAATAGTTAACAAAATACTGTGTGGGTTTTTTTGGTTTGTTCTTTTTGTTTTTTTGGTTTTTGTTTTTTGAAATTTGTGAGAATTCATTCACAAATCTACCTAGTTTTGGAGATTTTTAAAAATGCTTTGAAAATTTTTTAATTTTTGTGTTAGATATTTGTCTTTTATTTATTGACTTTCTTGAGATCATTTGAGTCATATGTGTATTTCTCTCAAAATCATATATTTTATTGACTTTCAAAAATGTTAGCATAATTGTACATAATTTTTATAATCATTTTAAAGCCCTTTTTGTATCTGACCAGCATTGCCTTTCTCACTCCTAATTGGTATATTTATGTTGTCTCTCCCATTCCTGATGAGACTGGCCAGGCAATTTTCTAGTTTAATAGTTTTCAGTCCTGACTGCATATTAGACTCTTAGGGGAAAAAAATATTTTTAATTTAATATTTCTTATGTTGTATTTTCATTCTATTTATCTCCAAGTATTTTCTAATTTCATTTGTGGTTTCTTCTTTGACCCATTGGTTGAGAGTATGTTATTTAATTTCTTTGACCCATTGGTTGAGAGTATGTTATTTAATTTCCAAGATGTTTTAATTTTCCAGTTATCTTCTGTTATTTATTTCTAGTTTCATTCCACTGCCGTTAGACAAGATACTTTGTATGGTTTCAAATTTTTTTAATTTATTGAGACTTTTGCGGCCTAACATATGGTCTATCTTGGACGATGTTCTACGTGTACTTGAGAAGGGTGTATATTCTGTTTTTTGGGGGTGGGGTGTTTTGTATATGTCTGTTACATCTAATTGATTATAGTGTTGTTCAATTCTTCTATTTTCTTACTGTTTGTCTAGATGTTCTATTATTGAAAGTAAAATATTCAAGTCTCTATTATTATAGAGCTATCTATTTGTCTCATCAGTTCTGTTTTGCTTCATATGTTCTAGGACTGTTATGGGTTTATGTATATTTATAATTGTCATATCTCCTTGACGGATTGACCCTTTCATCAATACATAATATTCCTTGTTGTAACAGTTTTTACTAATATTAGTACAAACACCCCAACTCTCTTTTGGTTACTATTTGCATGTAGTAACTTTCATCCTTTCACTTTACCCTATTTAAATCTAAAGTGAATATCTTGCACACAACATTAAATCCATTCTTCCATTTTCTGCATATCAATTGGAGAATTTAATTCATTTACATTTAAAGTAATTGCTGATAAGAAAAAATTCTGCCACTTCACTTCTTGTTTTCTATATGTCATATCATTTTTGTCCCATAATTCCACCATTATTTCCTTCTCTATGATTGATTTTGATTCCTTTATTTACTTTTTTGTGCATTTTAGTTATTTTCTAATTGGTTACTTTGGGGATTATAATTAATAACCTAAATTAATAACAATATGGCTTCAGTTGGTACCAACTAAGCTTCAAAAAATACAAAAGCTCTGCTCCCAGAGAGTTTTGTGACCCCCGCCCCCGGCGTTACTGTCGCAAATTACATCTTTCTATATTGTGTGCCCACAGACCTTTTCTACTTCATCCTACTTGGATTTTATTAAGCTTCTTGAATGTGTAGTTTCACATCTTTCACATCATTCATCTGAGAAGTTTCAGCTGTTATGTCTTCATTCTTTGTGCTTCTTTATCCTCTCTCTTTCCGGGACTTCCATAGTACGTATGTCATTGTGTCTGATGATATGCCACAGATGTCTTAAACTTAATGTATTTTTATAATTTTTCCTTTCTTCTCCTAACACTTGATAATTTTATTGATGTAACTTCAGGTTTGCTTATTCTTTCTTCTATTTCCTCAAATCTCTTGTTGAAAACTTGTAGTGAATTTTCATTTCAGTTATTATATTTTAAAACTGCAGAATTTCTATTTGGTTTCTTTTTATAATTTCTTTTCTTTATTGCTATTCTCTTTGGTGAGATATCATTCTCCTGGTTTCCATTAGCTCTTTGAACATATATAGGATAGTTGATTTAAATTTAAAGTATGAAAACAAAGAGCCTCGAGCTTACTAAGTCCTGCATTTGGGCCAAGGCTTGAAGACAGGCAAAATTTGAAGAAGGATAACTGGAGGGGAGAATGTTGCAGATTGAGGAGAGGGGTCACTGCCCTGTCATGAGCAAAATTATCAGGAAAAGACAGAACTGACCAAACAGAGCCCAGTGGGGTCAGGCTGGCCTCTCTGGTCAGACGTGCCTCCATGTTGATGTGCTACATGAGAGGAAGAAGGTGTGCATGACACAGGCATTTTTGTGTCCTATTCCTTCTATGGAACTTTAGCTTTGCTTTTCAGTTGTCTCTTTCCAAGATAAATTTAGAGACACATTCAAAAGAAATTTTTTTCTGCCCACCGAGGGCTAAAAGTAGAGCAGATGAAAAATGCATTAAAGTGAAGCTTCACCTTTATCAGTTTTTATGCTATAAGTTTCTATAACTTGAAATACAGGGCACGGAATCTTAAGAGTCTGCCTCCTGAGCTACTGATTTAGGAACAGACCTCAGATCATCTCTTCTACCACCACCAGCAGAGTCTCCGGGAGAGATCATTCCAGAAAGTTTCCCTAGGCTGGAACATCTGTGCCCAATTTTCCTGTCTATGCCAACCACTATGATTAAAAATGCATCCAAAGTAAGCCTCAGACAACTGAACCTTCCTCAGCAACGTGGGGGACACTTGGTGTTAGGGAGTGGTCACCCCAAGTGGAGTCATTGCAAACGTTGCTCCAGGTGCTCAGCAGCTGGCTGGAATAGCTCATGAAATTCTATCCTTCCAGCTCCCAACACACTAAGAAGTAACCCAGGGAAGCCAACAGCCCTGTCCCACCTGTGGAAATTAATGGTGCCAGCTCAGCATATTGGCAGAGAAAAGAAATTTACACAGCAAACAAACCTGCTGAAAAATTGGAAATATTTGCTTAACAGAAGCACATTGATTAAAGTCACTCCAAGATCAAATTACTCTCCCAGTCCAGGCAATTTCACCCTGGAGGCCAGCAGACTTCTATTGGCAGAGTATTGATGAAAAGCTCACGCTATGTCTAGATGTACCATATTAGGGGTGTTAATCTCAGAAGTGGCCCATAATTTTTCTCCTACATTCAGTGTCTTCATTTAGAAGAGTTTAATTCCAATACAAACAGTAATAAGGAAATAAAATCATTGATGTATGTCTTTCCAATATCCGTCTTTGGTTAAGAACTTTTCATTTCTATGGTCAATTAAAGCTCACCTTAAATAAAAAGTTAAGCTCATTTCAAATAGACTTCCAAAGTTACTTGGTTTTTCAAATCCTTCAGAATTTCAAAGGAAAATAAAGGGCAGAGCCGAAGCCACTTCACTACAAAGGCAAGCAAATCACCAAATGTGTTTAACATGAGAGTTATAACAATGGAGAGAAATTAGCAATTCCAAGAAGGGCCCCTTACCCAGCACCTGAGAAAGAGAAAGATATTTTGAGGGTCAGGCCAAGGTCAACCAGCTACTTAGGGAAGTTCTTCAGCTGTTTGAAACAGCTGGTTAAGGTTTCTCTGGGCCTTTGCAGGTATGCATGCAGCTTAGACATCGATTTCTCATTACAATCCTGAAAATAACCCACATTCAATTTGCCACAGCATTTTAAGCAGCCCAAAGAGCTACCTTTGCTTTGCACGCCTCTGCTTCCTAAGTTCGGCCAGAATGCAACAAGACCATCTCAAGCTCTGGCTCAGGTGGGCTTCTCTTGTAGCCCTCTCAGAGATACAGCCCAAGCCACAGGTTGGAAAGGAAGAGCACTTCAGATCAGCCCACCTCAACCCGTGTACCCAAAAGCTTTAGGGTAGCAAGAGAAGGGTGGCAAGGTGTTCCTGGTTCTGCTGGCCTCCACCCTTCCCCTCCCCCACATTCTCCCACCCTTCCCACTCCCCTCACCCCCCACCCTCCCCTCGCTGAAGAGAGCTCCTGGAGCTGCCTACCAATCACCAATCCTGGGCAGGCTATCTAGACAACAGCCCAGATGCAGAGATCAGGGCGAATATCCTTCCCTCCTTCACTTCTACTATGAGTCCCCAGACCATAAGAGCATGCGCCCTTCTATTGCCTCTGGTCCGTCTCCAGCCTAGGACAGTCTACGCTTAATTAGACACCCAAATCACAATGATAGCAAATATTCCAAGATGGTACTCTGTGGGCAACAGACAAGCTCCCTACATCCTGCCAGGAATCATAGATTTCATGCTTCCCACCGAACTACCCTCCTCAAAGAAGTTACAAAACTCATCCTGCACGGGCGCAGACGCACACAGGAAAATAGCAGGCACTCAGATGGGATATGAAAAAGCTTTTTGCTTATTTTAGAGTGAAATTTTGCTTTCTTAAACTCCTTAGGTTCCTAAGTCTTGAAAATATAGGCTCACACATCTTAAAAGATTTGCAGCTTTTCGAGTGAATTTTTTTTTCTTTTTCACCAAGAAATGGAGCCACCATGCAGGCTCTCACTCCTGGTTTGACATGCAGTGATAGCCAAATGTCATTTTGAAAAATAATTTTTTTTGGCTTAGGAAAAAATGCATGCTCTAGTTCCTGATAATTGATTTGCAAGGTTCCAATTTAAGCAGCAAATTGCTCCTGTTGTCCAGGTATTTCATATCTCATATGAGCACTTAAGTAGAAAACTCAATATTCCTTATGCTGACCAGGAAATGACAGGAAGGACTACAGCATAAATTTTGGATCATTTCTCTAGTTTTTTCTTTTCTTTTTTTTTTTTTTAAGTATTATTCTAAGAGGCCTTGATTACAGATAGATCAAGGTAGTTAAAAAATAATGTTAATATTGTCTTCTAAGTGGCCTTTTACCCTAAGAAGAGGCTCGCACTGTCACCAGCCATGTATCACTCCTGATAATAATACCACCTGAGCCCAAAACTAGACCATGCTCGAGGACTCCCATTTATACCCAAGGAAATGAGACCCTGAGGTTCACTGAGCTGTCAGTGATGGAACCAGGGCAAGAAGACAAGGTTCTCAGCACCCAAATGAAAGAGACAAAGAGTAGTGGACCCAGACCAGGGTTTCCAGCCTTCGAATCTGAGCTCTGACACCTGTTCCAAATGGAAACCCACGTATCTCTCTCTTCAGGTAAAGGTCTTCTCATTTGTAGAAAGAGCGGGTTGGGGGAAAGATTCTCGAATGTCTTTTTCAGCTTGAACACCTTGTGACCTGAGGGCCCCCAGTCCAAAGAGTGGTTGAGGCACCAGCCTCAGGGCCAGGCTGAGGTTCTGAGTCCATCTAGGACCCAGGTTCTAGGCTGTTGCCAAGAGAAACTGCTGCCAACAAATAGGAAGGGGGAGGTGGAGGCGTCGATGATTCTGTTATCATCGTGTGGGCTTGGGCAAGTATGGTCCAAAACAATGATGAGAACAGCTTTTATTGAGCAATATCCCTTCTGTTACCATGATTATTATCTGATAGTATTTATGTGCAGTATGCAAAGTATAGAAGAGAGACGCAGTCACACAGACTCACAGACACAAGCATATGCACACAAAGACACACCTTTGCTCTATTCAAAGGTTAGCAAATGGAAGGGAAGACGATGCAATGGGCGAAAACCTCAGATCTCTGTTGTGGACTTGGCAGGTGTTCTGCACATACCTGCACAGAGGAAGCATCGTTCCTAGTTTACAAATTGGGAAACTGAGTCTAAGAGAAGTTAAGTAACACAGGTTCCATAGTCGAGTTGCTTAAGACAAAACTCAAATCTCTGTCTGTCAGAGAATTACAGGGTCACAGGAGTTGGCATCTACTCCCATCTGGGGAAGCCTAAGGGCAAAAGGCTGTGGCGGATCCTCCCTGCTGGTGGTACAGCATTAGAGCAGGCTTTCCTTCTACAGGTGGCCAGAAAAAGTAGGTGGGTTTGGTTTGGTGTTAGTTTGTTTTCAGGGAAGAGCTGGCCAAAGGTTCCATCCAAGAGGATCCCCCATATATTAATTATTCTAGCCCCCTTCAATTTTTGTATTAGGTAAATACCTCTCAGGTTCTACTTCAGGAAGACTTTGTGCATGGCCCCTCATTCATCCGCAGAAACTTTACAACCAATTTGTGACAATCCAAAGAAAAATCCAGTGTGAATTATTATAGATCAAGTTGGGGAACATTAACTCCTTTATGATATCCAGTCATCCTATCCATAAACATGATTTGTCTTTTCATTTATTTAGGGCCTCCTTAGAGACCTAAATGGAGTTTCATTTGTATCTATAAAATATATATATATTGCCTGCAAAGGTCTTGGATATCTGTTTATAGATTTATCTCTCAGGTAGCTTATTTTAAATAATACCTTTTTAAATCACATATTCTAAAGACTGCATACAAATGCAATTTTATTTTCTGTATTCATTTTATATCCACATAAACTACTAATAATTTCAATAATTTACCTGTAGACTTTTGGGGTTTTCTGTATAGGTATTCAGTCCAAATAATGACATTCTTTTTGCTTCACTTTCACGTAATGTGTTGCTTTGTATTTTAGTACAAACTTTAAAATATGTACATAGAGTAGGCATTCCTGTCTTGTTTCTTATTTAAAGTATTTCTAACGGTTTATCATTAAGTATGAGATTTGGTGTAAATTATTTCAGAAATTGCCTTTGTCAGATTTCAAAATTTATCCTAGTTTGCTAAGAATGCGTGTCATTAATAAATGCTAAACTTTGTGGAATAACTTTTCTACATCTATTGCAATGATCATATGGTTTTTCTCCTTTAATCTGTGAATAGCATTAATCAATTTCTAATTTAACTCTATCTTAGATTCTGAGTTTAGCCTGGTAAAACCTTTTTTTTCTACAACATATTTTGCCTGATATTAATATAGCCCCACAAATGAGCACTCATGGACTATTTGCTAATAAATTTGTTTCTGTACACATATTTTCAAACTTCCAGTGTCCTAATGTTTTAGGTAAAAAGCATGTAAGTTGGTTTTATTTATTTGCAATCTATTCTGACAATCTCTCGACTGGCAAGTTTAGATTATCATATATATATAGTTAATGCTAATATATTTTAATTCATTTAATTCTTTTTGTGTTTTCTACAAGTTGTTTTTTCTAAGTTATTTTGTCCTCCTTGTTTGCCTTCTTTAACATTGATTATAATTTGTTTTATTCCATTTTTCTCTTTACTTATGTAGAAATTTACCATTTTCTCTCTCTTGATTCTTGAAAAACTTTATCTGTGGAAGTTCTTTGAAGCCTGAGTTAAGTGTTTTTTCATCTAAAAGGATCTGCATTTCCTTAAGCCAAGTAGCAGGAGGCAAGACCAAATCATTACTACTTGAAATTCAATTAATTCTCAGCTTAGAGTCTTTTGGAACTTTAGGATAGTATGAATTCTAGCTCCAAGCCATGTGAAGGCCAGATTGTGGTTAAGAATTCTCAAGGGATATCATGTTTATTTTTGATTTGGGTTTTGTTTTTGTTGCTGTTGTCTTCCTGAGTTAGAGCCAAGATTGATTCAGGGAAGTTTATTTTTATAGAATTGAGTGTATTCACAATCATTGGTTCCATCAAGGCCTTTCTCTTGTTTATTTATTGTTTACTCACTTGTTTACGCCCATTTATCTTCATTTCACATTCTCACTCCCTTCCCTTATGTAGCCAACTATTCTCATACATTTGATGTATATACTTAATTAAACAGTGTCTCCTCAAAATTCATGTCTACCCAGAACCTATGAACGTGACCTTACTTGAAAACAGGGTCTTTACAGATGTAACCAAGTTATGATCAGGTCATGGTGGATTAGGGTAGGCCCTAAATCCAATATGACTGGTGTCCTTCTAAGAAGAAAAAGACTTGGACACACAGAGAGACGCAGACACAGAGAGAAGGAAGAAGGAGGCAGAGACTGCAATGATGCATCTATAAGCCAGGGAATACCAAGGATTGCCAGCAACCACCAGAAGCCAGCAGACAGTCATGGAACAGATCCTTCCTCAGAGATTCCAGAAAGAACCAGCCCAGCCGACACTTTGGTTTCACACTTCTGGCCTCCAGAACTGTGAGAGAATAAATTTCTGTTGTTTCAAGTCACCCAGTTTGTGATATTTCCTAGCAACCCTTGGAAACTAATATAATGAAGAGCCTTCCATTCCTGTTCTTGCAAAAACGCAAATTGCTTCATACAACTGTATTTTTAATTTACATAAACGATATTGTGCTGTGGATTGCTTTTGCTTCTTTCCCATTCCTGTAGCACTTTCTTTGTGACATACCTATAGATTCATGTGTTCCCAATCCACGTACAGTGATGGACACATGGAAGGCTTCAAGCTGCCTGCCACCACAAACAGCTAGGATCAACATCTGCACACATGTCAAATGACTTATATGATCATTTATTTTGTTTATATACCCAAAAGTAGGATTGCTAGGTTCTAAGGATTGTGCATATTTAATTGCAGTAATTACTACTAAATAGCTTCCTGGAATGGCTGTACTTTTTTCACTCCTAGTCACAGTAGTGAGAGTTTCTCTATCTTCGCAGCCCTACCAACCCTTGTCATTATTTGGATTTCTACATTTTGCCAACAATGAGTATAAAGTACTGCCATGTTTTTATTCACATGTACCTGTTTAGTAATGAGTTCAAGCAACTCTTCCTATGCCTACTGGCTTCTTTTATAAATTGCCTGTTTGCGTCCTTTGTCTATTTTTTCTGTTGGGACTCTGTGTTATTCTTATTGATTTGTAGGAGTTCTTGGTATATTCTAGATAAGCAGTTTACAAATTTTGAGTAGGAAGACGGGATGAGTGGTAACTTTTACACTCTTAAAAATAATTTAGAACTCCAAGGGCTTTGCTTACTTTTGTTACATCTAACAATATTTACCATGATAAAAAACAAAACTGAAAAAGTTTTTAAAGATTCCTTAACTCATTTTAAGAGAACAATAATAAACTCATTATATGTAAATATAAATAACATTTTTATGAGAAATAACCGCTTTCCAAAACAATTAATATAGTGAAGTGAGAAGCAATGTTATTCATTTTTCCAAATCTTTTTAATGTATGACTTAATAAAAGACAAATGGATACTCACATCTGCTTCTGCATTCTATCTATTGTATTATTTTGGTTGAAATATACGAAGATATGTAATTGGGAAAGAGAAGAGTATTTTAAGAGCCTTTGCAGATAATTGTAGATATTCTTTTTTGATAATGCATTAAAATTCCACAAGTGGTAGTTTCATAAAGGTTACTTGCAATGTGAAATCCAAAATCATACCAATGAGCTTTCTGCACACTGTTCTGTAAAAATACACTGGTCTCTCTCACACTTTCCATAGGTCTTTTAACCGTGCCTGGTTCCTTAGCGTCATTCATTTGCTCAAACACATATCACTGCCAACACATACCGTCAGTCCTTTTCTTTGAGATGATAGGCCCATTTTGTTCATTTCTGGGACGGCAGGGTAGGAGGTACTGGGATGAGAGGTAGGTGGTTTACTTTCAGTCTCAGACACTGTTCTGAAAAGCTACCAAGTCCGGCAGCTGAGACAGCAAGGCAGCAACTCAGACCCCACACTCAGCAGCAGAGGGCAAGCTCGGCCTGTCCTGTGACCGCCTGCCTGGGAGACCAGAGAGGAAATGCTGGGCTGGGCTTTGAGCCCTACAGATCCAGGAAGTGCCAATACCGGACACTCTCCAGCTGGGTGAACACCTCTGAGGCTCAGCTATCTTATGTGCAAGACGGAAATCATAACAGCAACCTTCAAATGCCATTTACTGAGCACCTGTTATATTCCAGACTGGAGCTCCCAGCAGTGAACCAGCCAGACAAGTCTCAGCCTGGAGCTTATGTTCTGGTGGTGAGCACATGTGGACCGGCCCATGGAGAGAAGAAGGGTGGGAAAAGCAGAGAACAAAGGCCACCCTTGGCTCACAGGGACGACTTCTTACTATTGGAGAGACTTAAGCATCATCTAATCTGTCCATCTGATAATTTTGGGCTCCTGTCTATCTGATAATTTTCCTCCCCCAGAATCCCAAATAACCATTGAATGACAATCACACTGACTTAATGCCTGATGTTTCAGTTAACTCATACAGAATTATTGCAGCTAAATAAAATATTAAGAGTTCTTGAACATTCAGCTCTGAGTACTCCTAGAGTCCGAGCATCACAGATGATTCATAAAACCTTCATCTTTCAATACAGCAGAGACATTTAAGATTGATAAATTTTAAACAAAACCATCCCCCTCCTCTCTCTTTCTCTTTCTCTCTCTCTCTCTCTCTCTCTCTCTCTCTCTCTCTCTCACTCTCTTTCTCATTCTCTCTCTGTCTCCCCCCCGCCCCTCTCTATGCCATCATTAAGGCTTCATTCTTTTAGGTTCTTCAAGGATCTTGGGTCTCCTAGGAACCATTATAAAATGCAAATAACCCAGGA
>NW_011888815.1:2580463-2582937 GCF_000151845.1 Pteropus vampyrus | reverse complement strand
CACACACACACACACACACACACACACACACCCCTCTCTATGCCATCATTAAGGCTTCATTCTTTTAGGTTCTTCAAGGATCTTGGGTCTCCTAGGAACCATTATAAAATGCAAATAACCCAGGAGGAGGTTACACTTAATGACATCAACAGTTACACCTAAGTTAACAATTAACTTTAGATAAAGTTCATAGCTAATAGGGTTTTTGTAGATGTCACCCAGTTAAGATGAAGTTATACAGAATTTAGGATGGACCACAGTCCGATGATTGATGTCCTTATAAGGAAAAGGAGATCTGGACAGAGACCTGCTCAGAAGGAAGACAGTGTGAACACACAGAAGATGGCCATGTAAAGATAGAGGCAGACATTAGGCTTATGCTGTCATTAGGCTTATGCTGTCATAAGCCAAGAGACGCCAAGGATTGCTGGCAAGGAAGAATTCTTTCCTAGACTCATCCAAGGGAGCGTGGCTCTGCCAACACCTTGATTTTGGATTTCTAGTCTACATAACTGTGAGAAAAAATTTTGATGTTTTACAACAGGACAAGTTGGAGATATTCTAATTTTTTCAGCCACTTCTTGGCTCACTCTGACCAGAAGGCATGCTGGTACAAATATGCAAGTTCTCCCTTCCCTCTTTCCCTCCTCCCAAATTCCCCTTCCCCTCCCCCACCCCTAATCACCCCTGCGAGCCTTCAAATGGTTAAATGCTAGAGAAGTGGCTTTTAAGAACAGCTGGAAACAAAGTGCTGCCCCAGGCTGACAGCAACCAATAAAAGGTCAGGGGGTTGAGGGAATCGTTTTTCCGTGGGAATAATTTTGTAAGGGAAATGGTAAAGTTATTTGAGTCACCAGGTGGGACACATAAAGGACAATCTTTCTTGGCTCTCATGATGTTTGATTTTGCCTGTCTCTGATTTACATAATGAACCCAAAACCTGGGTAACTGAAGTGACTTTTTATGTATAATGCTTTGTATATATTACACACACATCGTACTTTTTTAAAATTTTGTAAAATAGTGTCACCTCTTTGGGAATAAACATGGGAAAAGGGAGAGAGGGACATAAAATGTTCATACCCTTTGACCCGGTAATCCCACTCTTGGGAATGCAAATCCAAGAAATATATTCAACAGGGGAAATAAGCTTTATGTGCAAAGATGTTCACTGCAACATTATTTATGATAGAACAAAAAAAATGGTTCAGCTAAAGAGGGTTAAGTTAGAAAATTACTGCACATCAATATGAGAGAATATCATGGGCCATTAAAAATGCAAAGTAACAACATGGGAAATGTCACCTTAAAAAAGCAGACATAAAACAATATGCATAAGATGACTGTAACTGTTACTCTTTTCTTTAGTATGTAAAGACAGAAAAGTGTGACAACAATGAAAAAAGTTACACTAAAGCAGTAGAATCATAAGATCCTCTACTTTTTCTCAATTTTGTTTGATGTTAATTTCTTATCTCTGACTTAAAATGTAATTTTTTTAGGGAAATAGAAATCTTCATAAATTGTATTGATGGTGCACCATCGCCTCTTTGGGAGAACTGTTTGGTATATGAATTATATCTCCATAAGGCTGTTATGAAACATTTAATTTAGTTTTTAAAAAGGTGAGCCACTTTCAATGACGAGCGGAAAACATCTTCGTTTCCATATCCAATTAAGAATGCCATTTGACAGCTGATTGTATGGGGTATTTAAGTAAATTCTCAACACAATTTATGAATTTGGTGACAAATACCATCTTGGATCATATTTTAACCAAAACACACCCAATGTGTTTAAGGGGACAGGATCCTCCCTGGTCCCTCTTAAGATAGAAAAGATACCAGTGGGGTAAACGTTCTAAAATCTGACAGGTAGCATTCAGATCTCAAAACCACGACTTAATCATAGCATTGCTTTGGGCAGCTTCCTTATCTTCTCTGAGCCTCTATTTTTTCCTTCCAAAAAATGGAACCAATTCCACTTTTCCGATAGGGTTGTTGTGAAAATTAAAATGTGCCATGCACGTAAAGCATCCGAGACACAGATAATATTCAGAGGCTGCTGTGTTTGTATTGGACTATAATACAGAGATGCAACTGCATCAAGTTGTAAAATTACTTTGGATTTTGTTCAGGGGGCCAGCAATGCCAAGTGGTTCTTCTTCCCATAGTGAGTCTAGGACGTGATCCTCACACATCTGTCCATCAGAGCTGCATCTGTCTGAACTACCCCCTGAGGGGGCTGAGATATTTTCTAAGAGGCTGACCACTGGGCACTCATCCCCAACCACCTGACCCAACAGCAACCATCTCAACTCACTAGAGCCTGTGAAGGAGACAAAATCTTTATCCACAGGTTCCTAAGAAAACTGCTCAGTTCTGTAAAATAAAATAAGCTGCATCATTTCCAACAGCCAACTAAACTCCAGTTGAAGATTTTCACTCACAAGGAAACCAACTTCCTCCTAAAGG